>NW_022261982.1:6018980-6096480 GCF_002021735.2 Oncorhynchus kisutch | reverse complement strand
TGTAACAATTAACCTACTCCCTATATAGTGCACTACCTTGGACCAGGGCCCACATGGAGTCTGTAACATGAACCTACTCCCTATATAGTGCACTACCTTGGACCAGGGCCCACATGGAGTCTGTAACAATTAACCTACTCCCTATATAGTGCACTACCTTGGACCAGGGCCCACATGGAGTCTGTAACATGAACCTACTCCCTATATAGTGCACTACCTTGGACCAGGGCCCACATGGAGTCTGTAACATGAACCTACTCCCTATATAGTGCACTACTTTGGACCAGGGCCCACATGGAGTCTGTAACATGAACCTACTCCCTATATAGTGCACTACCTTGGACCAGGGCCCACATGGAGTCTGTAACATGAACCTACTCCCTATATAGTGCACTACCTTGGACCAGGGCCCACATGGAGTCTGTAACATGAACCTACTCCCTATCTAGTGCACTACCTTGGACCAGGGCCCACATGGAGTCTGTAACATGAACCTACTTCCCTATATAGTGCACTACCTTGGACCAGGGCCCACATGGAGTCTGTAACATGAACCTACTCCCTATACAGCGCACTACCTTGGACCAGGGCCCACATGGAGTCTGTAACATGAACCTACTTCCCTATATAGTGCACTACCTTGGACCAGGGCCCACAT
The DNA here is from genome assembly GCF_002021735.2 of Oncorhynchus kisutch. Classification (NCBI taxonomy): domain Eukaryota; kingdom Metazoa; phylum Chordata; class Actinopteri; order Salmoniformes; family Salmonidae; genus Oncorhynchus; species Oncorhynchus kisutch. The sequence continues at coordinate 6,095,822 of NW_022261982.1, read as the reverse complement.
GGAGTCTGTAACATGAACCTACTCCCTATATAGTGCACTGCTTTTAACCAGAGGCACCCTATTCCCTATATAGTGCACTACTTTTAACCAGAGGCACCCTATTCCCTATATAGTGCACTACTTTTGACCAGAGGCACCCTATTCCCTATATAGTGCACTACTTTTAACCAGAGGCACCCTATTCCCTATATAGTGCACTACTTTTGACCAAAAGCACCCTATTCCCTATATAGTGCACTACTTTGACCAAAGGCACCCTATTCCCGATATAGTGCACTACTTTTGACCAAAGGCACCCTATTCCCTATATAGTGCACTACTCTTAACCAGAGGCAGCCTATTCCCTATATAGTGCACTACTCTTAACCAGAGGCACCCTATTCCCTATATAGTGCACTATTCTTAACCAGAGGCACCCTATTCCCTATATAGTGCACTACTCTTAACCAGAGGCAGCCTATTCCCTATATAGCACACTACTTTTAAACAGAGGCACCCTATTCCCTATATAGTGCACTACCTTGGACCAGGGCCCACAGGTCTGTGCCATTTGGAATGCAGAGTCCTTTTCGGCCCCTGTTTTAAAGTGTGGTGCAGTCACCCTGAGATCAGCCCAACTACAAAGCTCCGGAACTTTCCAGTCGTTTCCCTTCCTTCATTAATTAGTGTTTCCTAAAACCTGCAGGAGTTCTGCCTTACTGATGGAAAGCAGTGCCGAGGTACACACACACACACACACCGTTACAGAAAAACAGAAGGTACACAGGGACAAAACAGAGATAAAAGTGGTTGTTTAATGTCAGTTCAGTTCCTCTTGGCTTTCCTTCACAACATACTGTTTATTTACACACTAACTGATCAGTCTGCGGGAATGTGTGTGTGTGTGTGTGTGTGTGTGTGTGTGTGTGTGTGTGTATCATCATCCATGTGTGTGTGTATCCAACAGTTCCCCTTCAGTTGGCTTTTAACCAGGGCAACAGTTCCCCTCCAGTTGGTTTTTAACCAGGGCTTTAACAATAACTTTACAGTAACACAGCCTAGCCAGCCTAGCCCTAGTCACTAAATAACTTTACAGTAACACGGCCTAGCCAGCCTAGCCATAGTCGCTAAATACCTTTACAGTAACACGGCCTAGCCCTAGTCGCTAAATACCTTTACAGTAACACGGCCTAGCCAGCCTAGCCCTAGTCGCTAAATAACTTTACAGTAACACGGCCTAGCCAGCCTAGCCCTAGTTGCTAAATAACTTTATAGTAACTTGGCCTAGCCAGCCTAGCCCTAGTCGCTAAATAACTTTACAGTAACACGGCCTAGCCCTAGTCGCTAAATAACTTTACAGTAACATGGCAGAGCCCTAGTCGCTAAATAACTTTACAGTAACACAGCCTAGCCCTAGTCGCTAAATAACTTTACAGTAACACGGCCTAGCCCTAGTCGCTAAATAACTTTACAGTAACACGGCCTAGCCAGCATAGCCCTAGTCGCTAAATAACTTTACAGTAACACGGCCTAGCCGGCCTAGCCAGCCTAGCCCTAGTCGCTAAATAACTTTACAGTAACACAGCCTAGCCCTAGTGGCTAAATAACTTTACAGTAACACAGCCTAGCCTAGTGGCTAAATAACTTTACAGTAACACAGCCTAGCCAGCCTATCCCTAGTCGCTAAATAACTTTACAGTAACACGGCCTAGCCAGCCTAGCCCTAGTCGCTAAATAACTTTACAGTAACACAGCCTAGCCAGCCTATCCCTAGTCGCTAAATAACTTTACAATAACACGGCCTAGCCGGCCTAGCCAGCCTAGCCCTAGTCGCTAAATAACTATACAGTAACACAGCCTAGCCCTAGTGGCTAAATAACTTTACAGTAACACAGCCTAGCCCTAGTGGCTAAATAACTTTACAGTAACACGGCCTAGCCAGCCTAGCCCTAGTCGCTAAATAACTTTACAGTAACACAGCCTAGCCAGCCTATCCCTAGTCGCTAAATAACTTTACAGTAACACGGCCTAGCCAGCCTAGCCCTAGTCGCTAAATAACTTTACAGTAACACGGCCTAGCCAGCCTTAGTGTGTGTGTAACTGTCTGTGTATGTGTGTGTGTGCTCTGTGTTTGTGTGTGTGTGTGTATGTGCTCTGTGTGTGTGTGTGTGTGTGTGTGTGTGTGTGTGTGTGTGTGTGTGTGTGTGTGTGTGTGTGTGTGTGTGTGTGTGTGTATATATATATATGTGTGTGTGTGTGTGTGTATATATGTGTGTGTGTGTGTGTGTATATATGTGTGTGTGTGTGCGTGTGTGTGTGTGTGTGTCTGTGTGCTCTGTGAAGTGGAGACAGAGAGCTGAGGTTCCCTGAGGTGGATTAATGAAAAGGCCTTACATGGAAAAGTCATCAAGCAGAGAGAGGAGAGAGAAAGGTGGAAGGACATGTGGTGAGCTGCAGGATGCACCGGGAGTGTGTGTGTGTGTGTGTGTGTGTGTGTGTGTGTGTGTGTGTGTGTGTGTGTGTGTGTGTGTGTGTGTGTGTGTGTGTGTGTGTGTGTGTGTGTGTGTGTGTGTGTGTGTGTGTGTGTGTGTGTGTGTGTATATATGTGTCTGTGTGTGTGTATGAACAGAGCTGTGGGAATCTGAGCCATGGCGTGGAAGAGGACGTCTGGGTGAGATTTTAATTAAAGTCTGAGACAAGAGGTCACACACCATGCCCCCCCCCCCTCTCACAAACACACACTCTCTCTCTCTCACAGGACTCAATTGACTTAATTTACAGCATTTAAAAGACACACTATTCTGTCCACTCCACTGTTCTGTCCACTCCACTATTCTGTCCACTCCACTATTCTGTCCACTCCACTGTTCTGTCCACTCCACTGTTCTGTCCACTCCACTGTTCTGTCCACTCCACTATTCTGTCCACTCCACTATTCTGTCCACTCCACTATTCTGTCCACTCCACTATTCTGTCCACTCCACTGTTCTGTCCACTCCACTGTTCTGTCCACTCCACTGTTCTGTCCACTCCACTATTCTGTCCACTCCACTATTCTGTCCACTCCACTGTTCTGTCCACTCCACCGTTCTGTCCACTCCACTGTTCGGTCCACTCCACTGAACCAACCTAATCAGGTTAATACACAATCTTATTGAGGCCACCGGCTGAGAAAAACATACTGAGGAATACTGTACGCAGAAATGTGTGTGTGTGTGTGTGTGTACGTGTGTGTGTGTGTACGTGTGTGTGTGGGTATGAGTGTGTGTTAATCTGAAACATGAAACGCTAACAGGAGGACACAGCAGCTGGAGCTTAGTGGAAGAGACAAAGCAGACACACACACACAGACACACAGGAACACACTCAAGCCTCCCTGGAAACCACCAGCCCATCCAGTCTCACTTTGAAAACAGGTCATGAAAGACAGGGACGTGTTGCAGTCAAAACACTGGAACAACTATCCTGTCAAGTAACCCTGACTGTACAGTACAAAGCTACTGGGTGGGAGGGTGGGGATAGCTGACTGGGTGACTGGCTGACTGGGTGACTGACTGGCTAACTGGGTGACTGGCTGACTGGGTGACTGACTGGCTGACTGGGTGACTGGCTGACTGGGTGACTGACTGACTGGGTGACTGACTGGCTAACTGGGTGACTGGCAGACTGACTGACTGGCTAACTGGGTGACTGGCTAACTGGGTAACTGGCAGACTGGGTGACTGGCTGACTGACTGGCTAACTGGCTGACTGGGTGACTGGCTGACTGGGTGACTGGCTGACTGGGTGACTGGCTGACTGGGTGACTGGCTAACTGGGTGACTGGCTGATTGACTGACTGGGTGACTGACTGACTGGGTGACTGACTGGCTAACTGGGTGACTGGCAGACTGACTAACTGGCTAACTGGGTGACTGGCTAACTGGCTGACTGGGTGACTGGCTGACTGACTGGCTAACTGGGTGACTGGCTAACTGACTGACTGGCTAACTGGGTGACTGGCTAACTGGGTGACTGGCTGACTGACAGGCTGACTGGGTGACTGACTGGGTGACTGGCTAACTGGCTGACTGGCTAACTGGGTGACTGGCTAACTGGGTGACTGGCTTACTGGCTGACTTACTGGCTGACTTACTGGCCGACTGGCTAACTTGGTGACTGGCTGACTGACAGGCTGACTGGCTGACTGGCTGACTGGCTGGCTCCCCAGCAGAGAGGGTAGCAGTGTGTTTTAGGAAAAAGAAGAAAAGTCCATGTGATGCTGATCTCTTGTCATATCTATTTTATCCCCCACATCCCTCTCTCTCACACACGCACACACGCACACACACACACACACACATGCACACACACACACGCACACACGGTATTCCCAGCTGTGGATGATATGTCTGTCTGTCTGAGGGCCAAAGCCGTGTAATGAATGACAGTGCAGGCAGCAGAGACATGGAGCAGCCTGCCTGAATAATGATGTAATGACAATACAAGACAAGGTGAGGATGGAGTACTGCTCCTCCCCTCTATCTCTTCTTCTCTCTCTCTCTCTCTCTCCCTCTCTATCTCTCTCTCTCCCTCCCTCTCTTCTTCTCTCTCTCTCTCCCTCCCTCTCTTCTTCTCTCTCTCTCTCTTCTTCCCCCTCTCTCTCTTCTTCCCTTTCTCTCCCTCTCTCCCTTTCTCTCTCTCTCTCTCTCTCTCCCTCCCTCTCTTCTTCCCTCTCTCTCTCTCCCCTTCCCTTTTTCTCTCTCTCTCTCTCTCTCTCTCTCTCTCTCTCTCTCTCTCTCTCTCTCTTCTTCCCTCTCTCTCTCTCTCCCCTTCCCTTTCTCTCTCTCTCTCTCTCTCTCTCTCTCTCTCTCTCTCTCTCTCTCTCCCCTTCTCTCTCTCTCTCTCCCCTTCTCTCTCTCTCTCTCTCCCCTTCTCTCTCTCTCTCCCCCTCTCTCCCGCTCTCTCTCCCTCTCCCCCCCTCTCCCTCTCCCCTTCTCCCTCTCCCCTTCTCCCACTCCCTCCTCCACACACTCCTGTGTTCCCATGTCTTGTGTTTAATCCAGGCTGGGATAGGGAGAGGCACAGACTCCTGTTTGATCCCAGGAATCCTTTTAACTGATACCGGATCACATTCCATCGCCGACATTCCAGGGGTCAAGAGTGGAGAGTACATGAAGACAGTGTGTGTGTGTGTGTGTGTGTGTGTGTGTGTGTGTGTGTGTGTGTGTGTGTGTGTGTGTGTGTGTGTGTGTGTGTGTGTGTGTGTGTGTGTGTGTGTGTGTGTGTGTGTGTGTGTGTGTGTGTGTGTGTGTGTGTGTGTACGCAGTACAGATATCACATTACACTGCTGTTATTGTGTATTAAGGATCAGAGAGACCACACCCCCTGAGAGATGGCAGATGGCTTTTTCTAGCAGCACAGTAATAATGTCCCTGGCTATCATCACTGGCCCTAACACGCACATATGATCTGTCCTTACCCTTCACAACACAGACATGAGAGAGTATGTGTGTGTGTGCAGGAGAGTTTAATCACACTGTCAGATGAGAGGACCCTCTCTAAAGACATGAAAAGAACCAGAGTCAAAGGTGTGTCTCCCTCTATTCTCTCTCTCCCTCTATTCTATCTCTCCCTTTATTATCTCTCTCCCTCTATTCTCTCTCTCTCTCCCTCTATTATCTCTCTCTATTCTCTTTCCCTCTATTCTCTCTCTCCCTCTATTCTCTCTCTCTCTCCCTCTATTATCTCTCTCCCTCTATTCTCTTTCCCTCTATTATCTCTTTCCCTCTATTATCTCTCTCCCTCTATTCTCTTTCCCTCTATTCTCTCTCTCCCTCTATTCTCTCTCTCCCTCTATTCTCTCTCTCCCTCTATTCTCGCTCTCCCTCTATTCTCTCTCTCCCTCTATTCTCTCTCCCTCTATTCTCTCTCCCTCTATTCTCTCTCTCCCTCTATTCTTCTTCTCCCTCTATTCTTCTTCTCCCTCTATTCTCTCTCTCTCCCTCTATTCTCTCTCTCCCTCTATTCTCTCCCCCTCTATTCTCTCTCTCCCTCTATTCTCTCTCCTGACAGTGATGTTAAACTATAGGGTTAAACTGTAACATCTGTTCTAGATTATTTATTTATTTATTTCACCTTTATTTAACCAGGTAGGCTAGTTGAGAGCACCTTTATTTAACCAGGTAGGCTAGTTGAGAACACCTTTATTTAACCAGGTAGGCTAGTTGAGAACACCTTTATTTAACCAGGTAGGCTAGTTGAGAACACCTTTATTTAACCAGGTAGGCTAGTTGAGAACACCTTTATTTAACCAGGTAGGCTAGTTGAGAACAAGTTCTCATTTACAATTGCGACCTGGCCAAGATAAAGCAAAGCAGTTCGACACATACAACGACACAGAGTTACACATGGAGTAAAACAAACATACAGTCAATAATACAGTAGAAACAAGTCTATATACAATGTGAGCAAATGAGGTGAGAAGGGAGGTAAAGGCAAAAAGGCCATGGTGGCAAAGTAAATACAATATAGCAAGTAAAACACTGGAATGGTAGTTTTGCAATGGAAGAATGTGCAAAGTAGAAATAAAAATAATGGGGTGCAAAGGAGCAAAATAAATAAATAAATTAAATACAGTAGGGAAAGAGGTAGTTGTTTGGGCTAAATTATAGGTGGGCTATGTACAGGTGCAGTAATCTGTGAGCTGCTCTGACAGTTGGTGCTTAAAGCTAGTGAGGGAGATAAGTGTTTCCAGTTTCAGAGATTTTTGTAGTTCGTCCCAGTCATTGGCAGCAGAGAACTGGAAGGAGAGGCGGCCAAAGAAAGAATTGGTTTTGGGGGTGACTAGAGAGATATACCTGCTGGAGCGTGTGCTACAGGTGGGAGATGCTATGGTGACCAGCGAGCTGAGATAAGGGGGGACTTTACCTAGCAGGGTCTTGTAGATGACATGGAGCCAGTGGGTGGGTGGGTTATTATTATCACTACAGATGAACAAGATCCACACATACAGGAAGAGATGAACAAGATCCACACATACAGGAAGAGATGAACAAGATTCATACATACAGGAAGAGATGAACAAGATCCATACATACAGGAAGAGATGAACAAGATCCATACATACAGGAAGAGATGAACAAGATCCACACATACAGGAAGAGATTAACAAGATCCATACATACAGGAAGAGATGAACAAGATCCACACATACAGGAAGAGATGAACAAGATCCATACATACAGGAAGAGATGAACAAGATCCACACATACAGGAAGAGATGAACAAGATCCATACATACAGGAAGAGATGAACAAGATCCATACATACAGGAAGAGATGAACAAGATCCACACATACAGGAAGAAATGAACAAGATCCACACATACAGGAAGAAATGAACAAGATCCATACATACAGGAAGAGATTAACAAGATCCATACATACAGGAAGAGATGAACAAGATCCACACATACAGGAAGAGATGAACAAGATCCATACATACAGGAAGAGATGAACAAGATCCACACATACAGGAAGAGATGAACAAGATCCACACATACAGGAAGAGATGAACAAGATCCATACATGCAGGAAGAGATGAACAAGATCCATACATACAGAAAGAGATGAACAAGATTCATACATACAGGAAGAGATGAACAAGATCCACACATACAGGAAGAGATGAACAAGATCCATACATACAGGAAGAGATGAACAAGATCCATACATACAGGAAGAGATGAACAAGATCCATACATACAGGAAGAGATGAACAAGATCCATACATACAGGAAGAGATGAACAAGATCCATACATACAGGAAGAGATGAACAAGATCCACACATACAGGAAGAGATGAACAAGATCCATACATACAGGAAGAGATGAACAAGATCCATACATACAGGAAGAGATGAACAAGATCCACACATACAGGAAGAGATGAATAACTAACATCTATATCTCAAAGATAAACTATCTTTAAACGGAGACATATCATTGTATGAGTGGGAAACAGGATTTGCCCTGGACTTATTATGATGTGCTTGTTGTAACTCAATGGAACCGTGTCTTTGTGTGAGAGACAAGAAGATCAGATTGCCTCGTTAAAGAAAGGTTCTCTGTCGGGGAACTAGTACTATTCTAAGTTACTGGCATGAACATAAACGCCTGTGATCTCAACCGCTTCTCATTGGTGTGTAACTGTGGATTATGACTGAGGTCTGAGTGAAGCCAAAACTAAAGGCTTTGACTCAGAGTGGCGTCACTGGTGAGTCACACGTAGTTGCTGGAGAGGCTGTTGTAGAACAAACCCAGGCAAAGACATGTAAGACTGGATGGTTCATATGAGTAAATGAATAAATGTCAAAAGTAGTCTTTTAAAAAGAAATAAGTCTTTAACCTGTAAAAAGCTGGAGAGGACAGAGGCTAAACCAACTCTTTCCCCAACAGCATTTTCACTTTCAAATTGCACTGAACAACTGACTAAGGCATAATCAAATAAATCACACTCTTTCTGATATTAACTTTTTAATTTCCTGGGTCAAGAATGTGTTCAGTGTTTGTCCCAAATGGCACCCTGTCCCCTATGTAGTGCACTACTTTCGACGATGGCCCACAGAGCTTTGGTCAAAAGTAGTGCACTACATAAGAAATAGGGTGCTTGTTCATCTCTTCCTGTAAATAGGGTGCCGTTTGAGACGCTAACTCTGTCATCTAATGAGCCAAACAGCAGGTCACACAGAGAGTTACAGAGACCAGCCTATTTACATAATTAAATCATAAATATAGAGAAATAGACATCTCAAAGTGTATGTCTCCAGTGATGAGCTCATCCTCGGGGCTACAACTGATTGATACGAGAAGGCAGTTATACTACACGCAGAAAACGACGAGAGAGAAACATCGCCAGTCAGCAGCTCCCTGATTTAAACGGCCGCTTTGGGCCAAATGAAAATTAATTAATTTCTGTGAAGAATCAATTTCTCAGAGTAACTAACAGTGTTAAATGCAAAGAGATGGGGAAGAGAGAGAGAGAGAGAGAGATAGTGTGTGTGTGCGCGCCGCATAATCCCCCATTACGCACACCTACACATAATTGCAGAGACTCAGTTTGAGCCACTGAAACACTTTTAAAAGATTGGAAAAGGTGCCGTTATTTCAACAATGTTGCGTTGTTCGGTCGCTTCAACTCTTTATGAAGACATCAGAGATAGATGAGGGCACCATGGAAACCAACTCACCTGGCGTTAGTACAGTCGTTGTACAGCGTCTCGAAGTCTCTCCTGGAGATGAGTTTACACCGGTTCACTCCCGGTTGAATAGCTCCGAGGCCCCGGAGGATGCGGACCTGTTCCACGTTACAGACCACCGGTGTGATCTGGAGCCGCTTCAGCTTGGTATAGACCGTGTGCAGTCCGCCGACCAAGTGTTTCAGAAACAGGTCGAACGCCTGCGGGAGGCAGATTAGCTCGTTGTCTTTTACCGTGAAAGAGGCGAGCTTGGCGCCTCTGACCTCGACCATTTTAACCTCGTTGTTTTGCGGAGTGTTCTCAACCGGCGACGGGGTAGAATACACCGGTTTACAGGGCAGGACGTCGACCGGTGCACCAGGGCTACCGACTGGTACTGGTAAGAGGTCCGCGCTGAAAGGGTTCAGTCCGGTGGGCGCGATAGACGGTGAAGGGGATGAGGACGTGGTTGCTGGTGGCGGAGAGTTTGTCGCCGGTGAAGTCTGTATCGGAGGTGGTTGGACGAGAGGAACCAAGGGCATGAGAGCAGCCGGAGAGGCCATGATCCAAATCTGTATTTAAAAAAAAAAAACTAGCTGAAAGTCTCGAAAGTCAAGTGTAGTCTAAAAAAAGTGTCGCGAGAGAAACAGAAATGAAAGAGTAGAGAGCTCGTCGGCAGGTTTTTTTTTTTAAGCTGAGAAATGTCGGAGATGCAGTGAGTGGGATAAAGGGTCCGTGCGTCAGGTTACTGATGACAGAATTGAGCTAGAGTGAGGAGCTCGCGGACGGGATGATACTGTCACATCATGAAAAAGAGGAGGAGCCTCTAAATATGCTTAGAAAAACATCACAAGCATCTGTTGACCGTGTTCAGAACATGCGGTCCATTAGGCTACAATAAAACTGGAATAGAAACTGAACACCTTGATGAATCATTTGTATAAGCAGCACAAGCTCCGGAGATAACGCTATACCTCGCCACTGAATTTGAACTGTAGGATGTTGACTATTCAGAGTGTGGAAGCTGTCCACTGTTTAGAAATAATAACCCCCCCAAAAGGGCCCTCTACGGAGGGAGAAGAGGGACAGACAAGAGGACCCTGACTTTAACCTCTGACCCTCCTCAAGCCCCCACCCCATCTTCCTGTCACATACCACATTGGGGACTGAGCCTCCACAACCCCTCGAATGCATACCCTTGACAGTTCCCTGCTAATGCTGATGAAGACTGAGGTTTGGAGACTCTCTTCTCTGCACAAAAAAAATTCATATAGGCAAATTGAGTCCCGCTCAAAAAGATACATAATGACACTAGCACTGACTTCGCTGATTATCGAGGAAGAAATGTGCTGACAACAGCTAGTTTCCATCCACTTGGCCACATTTTCCAACCAGAGATGTTTCCATAAAAATGACTTTTTGCAGGTAGAAAACTGTGCGTGATGACGTACACTACCATTAAAAAGTTTGGAGTCACTTAGAAATGTCCTTGTTTTTCAAAGAAAAGCACAGTTTTTGTCTATTAAAATAACATCAAATTGATCAGAAATACAGTGTAGACATTGTTAATGTTGTAAATGACTATTGTAGCTGGAAACGGCAGGTTTTTTATGGAATATCTACATAGAAGGCCAGCATCCCGGAGTCCTCTCTTCACTGTTGAGGGGTCTGTTTCTCAAACTAGACACTCTAATGTACTTGTCCTCTTGCTCAGTTGGGGACCAGAGCCTCTTTCTATTCTGGGTAGGGCCAGTTTGCGCTGTTCTGTGAAGGGAGTAGTACACAGCGTTGTATGAGATCTTCAGTTTCTTGGCAATTTCTCGCATGGAATAGCCTTCATTTCTCAGAACAAGAATAGACTGATGAGTTTCAGAAGAAAGTTCTTTGTTTCTGGCCATTTTGAGCCTGTAATCGAACTCACAAATGCTGATGCTCCAGATACTCAACTAGTCTAAAGAAGGCCAGTTTTATTGCTTCTTTAATCAGGACAACAGTTTTCAGCTGTGCTAACATAATTGCAAAAGGGTTTTCTAATGATCAGTTAGCCTTTTAAAATGATAAACTTGAATTAGCTAACACAACGGGCCATTGGAACACAGGAGTGATGGTTGCTGATAATGGGCCTCTGTAGCCTATGCAGATATTCATAATAAATCTGCCGTTTCCAGCTACAATAGTCATTTACAACATTAACAATGTCTACACTGTATTTCTGATCAACTTGATATTATTTTAATGGACAAAATGGAGAAAAACAAGGACATTTCTAAGTGATCCCAAACGTTTGAACGGTTGTGTACGTGCAATTCAAAATTTATTCTGCCGTTAAATTCCTATATGCCGAATGAAACATAGTTAAATGGGGTTCCATCGCATTTTCATCACTACTGATGGTGCTGTCACAAAAACTGTTGCGTTAGCCTATAGGACTATAAAAAATGTTCCCACGTTGGTATTGGCGCATGCGCTCTAGCCAACAGCTGGTAGAGTGCGGGTTGGCTACCTACACTATGAGATTATTATGTTTAAGAGCGAAATTATTTTTATTTGTCAAAGCAGCCAAGCGTCGACCATCATGTCACCAGAATAAGACCCTCGATATTTATCGGAAAGGAGCATCAAGCTCATCACCTTGCACTTTCACCACCCTGTGAAGTTCATCACCGTGCACTTTCACCACCCTGTGACGCTCATCACGGTGCACTTTCACCACCCTGTGAAGTTCATCACCGTGCACTTTAACCACCCTGTGAAGTTCATCGTAACTTATTTCATCTGTAGCCTAATAAACTGCATGCTTTCCCAAGTCGTGGTGGGAGGACCACACAACATGTCATCGCCTGACACCAAGTTCTCTTCGATATGATGGTTATTATATCAATATTTGCGCATAAAGGCGTTTGAACCGCTATTTCTCGCATGATGAATATTAGCGACACAAAAAGATCCCACCATGTCGAACGAACAAATTGTCTTTCGGCATTTATGAAATTGTACCGGCATTTCATGTTTCCATCAGCCTGGTCGTGACTTTTTCCACGCGTCAGGAAAATCATTCGCATGAAATGGATGGATGGAAACGTGATTAGTGACATACGGTTGTCTCACTTAGTTACCTTAAGATGAATGCACAACAATGCACTAACTGTAAGTCGCTCTGGATACGAGCATCTGCTAAATTACACAAATGTTTAAAAAAAAACACCTTATCTGTAAATTAAAGGCATCAAGTGAACAATGTGGATATGGGAGCTTTTCGATGCGCCGTAGTTTTATCCGGTATATAGCCTCGTCTCCATAGGAATGCACAGTGCTTTAACGGAGCATCACGTTGATAATGATCTAAGTCACAGAGGGAGAGAAGAAAACCTCAAGAGAGCGTGTTATGAAGAGGAGGTGGAGAGAAACGTGTCTTTATTCAGCTTAAAGGTCTTTTCACTCTTTTCTTCCTGCTTCCCCATCCCTCTTTTGAATAAGCCTCTTGTGTTTTTTAATTGGCTGGAATTAATCTTAGGGATGTAGATGCCCGATTTGCATTCATTAAAAGTCAACTGAAGAAGTCAAGCTTGATTCTAATCAAATTTGCTTAATTATGCTTAGCTTTCAGCATCTCCCAGGAGAGAAGAGAGAGAGAGAACTTCACTTTTGTCTTTGGAAACTCCTGCTCAATCTCCTGCTGCTTTTTACCAGCAAATAGACATTTTAAATGTCAGGACTCACTAAAAGACATGGAGAGGGGGAATGGCCACCTATTGGAGGAAAAAGTCTATGCCACGGGTCTGAAACCTGCGGCCCACGGGCCAGATGTGGCCCAGTCGCCGGTTTACAGTGGCAAATTGATTTACACACATAATATCAGAAGTGTACTTCAATGTCAAATGAGCACCATCCAGCCAGTAATAAACCTCAAATAGGGTGCCAAATTCCACCCAAAACATATTTGAAAAGCTGAAGGCCACTGTGTGAGGGCTCTCTGTCGCTGCAGAAGAATGGTGTAGTGACCATAGAAATATAATGACTAGAACTGACATTCCCATTCTATTTCTGTAATAGATAATTATATATCTATGGTGGTGACATCCTGTGTCTGTTAGTCAGTGTGCTGTCTGTACCACTCTACCCTGCAGGGGTAGATACTCAGGACAACCACATCAGACTGATGAGGCATAAATACCACTCTATCCATTCTCATTAAGTAAATAACAACATATTTAACGCTTCATCTCTATCATCACTGCCTCGGGTCAGTGGGTGAGGAAGAGCAAGAGAAATAGAGAGAGGTAGCAAACAGAGATAAAGAGAAATAGAGAGAGGTAGCAAAGAGAGAGACAGAGATAAAGAGAGAGAGAGAGAGAGAGAGAGAGAGATGAAGAGAGAGAGAGAGAGAGAGCAAAGAGATGAAGAGAGAAAGAGAGAGAGTAAAGAGAGAGAGAGGTATTAAAGAGAGAGACAGAGATGAAGAGAGAGACAGAGATAAAAAGAGAGAGACAGAGATGAAGAGAGAGACAGAGATAAAAAGAGAGACAGAGATGAAGAGAGAGAGAGAGAGTAAAGAGAGAGACAGAGATGAAGAGAGAGAGAGAGAGGTAGCAAAGAGAGAGACAGAGATGGAGAGAGAGAGAGAGCAAAGAGAGAGACAGAGATAAAAAGAGAGAGACAGAGATGAAGAGAGAGAGAGAGAGTAAAGAGAGACAGAGATGAAGAGAGAGAGAGAGAGAGACAGTAAAGAGAGAGACAGAGATAAAAAAAGAGAGAGACAGAGATAAAGAGAGAGAGAGGTAGTAAAGACAGAGACAGAGACCAAGATAAAGAGAGTAAAGAGAGAGACAGACAGAGATAAAAAGAGAGAGAGGTAGTAAAGAGAGAGAGAGAGAGAGTAAAGAGAGAGACAGAGACCAAGATAAAGAGAGAGAGAGAGGTAGTACAGAGAGAGACAGAGATAAAGAGAGAGAGATTTAGAAATCTGTCCCAACCACTCTCAGCCATAATCCTAACAGACAAGCCTTTCCGTCAGGAGCTGAATCAGCCATTAGGACCCAAATCAACACAGAGTTCCAGAATGCTCCCGTGTCATCGATGATAATGGAAATTGATTATGCGTATGGAAATGAGCTGTAGTCCGCGGCAACGTGACCTTCAGCGGTGCTAATTGAAACAAGTGTGGAGCCTCAGCGTCAGTTATCAGGCCTAACAGCACACCATAAATCATCATGAAGACCCCTGTCACAACACGACCCAGTAGAACGGATGTGTTGTTTTTCTCTCCCTGTATCAGACCAGTCTGAACATGTCCGTTGGTTAGATCCCTGGGTTAATAGGACCAGATGAAGCTTTAGTACCGGATGAACAGGCACAGTTCAGACTCATGTAGGTGTGGAGATGGAGAGAGAGAGGGAGGGAGAGAGAGAGAGGGAGAGAGAGACAGAGAGAGAGGGAGGGAGAGAAAGAAAGAGAGAGACAGAGAGAAGGAGAGAGTGAGAAGGAAAGAAAGAAAGAGAGAGAGAGAGAGAGAGAAAGAAAGAGAAGGAGAGAGTGAGAAGGAAAGAAAGAAAAAGAGAGAGAGAGGGAGAGAGAGAAAGAGATTTAAAGAAAATGAGGGAGAGAGAGAGAGAGAAAGAGATTTAACGAAAATGAGGGAGAGAGAGAGAGAGAAAGAGAGGGGGGAGCGAGAGAGAGGAGAGAGAGAGAAAGAGAGGGGGGAGCGAGAGAGAGGAGAGAGAGAGAAAGAGAGAGGGGGGAGGGAGAGAGAGAGAAAGAGAGAGGGGGGAGGGACAGAGAGCGAGAGAGAGGAGAGAGAGCTGATGTGGTGATGATGGGGATTGATTTAGTTAGAGTTTGAGGTGAGGAGGTAACGAACGGTGCCAGTGACACAGAACAGGTTGAAGGAGAAGAAGAGAGTAATGAGCCAGATACACTTGATCTCGCCCCATTTCTGTGTCGAAAGCAGCATACTTGTTTTTCTTAGTTGAGTTGACTCAATTTGACCTTGTGCATCCAACTGGAAAAAAACTGTGTTGAGTGAGTGAGAAAAATAGCCAACACTCTGAGAAAAAAAGGTGCTATCTAGAAGCTAAAAGGATTCTTCAGCTGTCCCCATTGCAGAACCCTTTGAAGAACCCGTTTTGGTTTCAGGTAGAACCCTTTCCACAGAGGGTGCTACATGAAACCCAAAAAGGTTCTACCTGGAACCAAAAAAGGGTTCTACCTGGAACCAAAAAAAGGGTTCTACCTGGAACCAAAAAAAAGGTTCTACCTGGAAACAAAAAAAGGGTTCTACCAGGAACCAAAAAGGGTTCTACCAGGAACCAAAAAGGGTTCTCCTATGGGAACAGCCTAAGAACCCTTTTGGAACCCTTTTTTCTAAGTGTACATATCAAGTCAACTGACGGAGAGGCAAAGTTAGGTGTAATTAGTAGATTGTAGATGTTCCTAGTGAAGAAGCAGCTCACTGGTCAGAGTAAGACAGGAGTAAACTGGTAATACAGTTGAAATGAAGTACGAGAGGTCAACAGAGTCGCCACATAAAGTGATGAAGAGTTATTGAAAAAGTATAAAGTCAATCTCATTGTGGAAGATTGATTTAACATAAATTGTTGACGACTAGAGGTTATTATGGAGAATACATTTATGAACCAAACAATATGCAACAGCCACTGATTGAGAGCAGATGTTGTCCACCTGCTAAACACAGGATCCTAGAGTGCAATTCACTGCGTCAATGAGTCGTCCCAATAATCTAATCAAGGGGAATATAATATATATAATCATATCCATCATTACATAGTTGAACACACAAAATTCTAATTTGATAAAGGATATTTCATTATAAAGTGTAGAGACACAAGGGAGTTTCCCCGTCGAGGCCTCTGTGAAGGTTGCAGCTATCACTGATCACTGGCCTCATGGATCCTTATTCAATTAACAACACTCTAATGAATGAATGAACGAATGAACAAATGAACGAACGAATGAATGAATGAACGAATGAACGAATGAATGAACGAATGAATAAACGAATGAATGAATGAACAAATGAATGAATGAATGAATGAACAAATGAATGAATGAATGAATGAATAATAGAGGCGCTATATGTTAAGCATCTAGGTAGAAAGAGGAATACCTCATTATAGATCAAACCTAATCGTATTGGAACCTGTCCAACAAAACAACAAAGTCACCTTAAAGACGTTGGGAAGCTGTTAAACATATCCTAATATCGTAATCAATCCATTCTCTTCTCTAATGAGCTTTAACGATGCTCTTAATGGTTTATTATCCAATATCCTAGTTATGAATTTTAAAGGAATTAAACAAGCAGAAGAGTTTACACTGTTATTCATCTGTGTTTTGTATTGGCAAGGTCAACGTTAAACAAAACCAGTCCCTGAAAAGAACGTTGGATGTTAATGTTGATCTAGACGAGGCTCCTCAGATAACCACTAGACACGTGGATCAACCTACTGGGGATTGATAACCACTAGACACGTGGATCAACCTACTGGGGATTGATAACCACTAGACACGTGGATCAACCTACTGGGGATTGATAACCACTAGACACGTGGATCAACCTACTGGGGATTGATAACCACTAGACACGTGGATCAACCTACTGGGGATTGATAACCACTAGACACGTGGATCAACCTACTGGGGATTGATAACCACTAGACACGTGGATCAACCTACTGGGGATTGATAACCACTAGACACGTGGATCAACCTACTGGGGATTGATAACCACTAGACACGTGGATCAACCTACTGGGGATTGATAACCACTAGACACGTGGATCAACCTACTGGGGATTGATAACCACTAGACACGTGGATCAACCTACTGGGGATTGATAACCACTAGACACGTGGATCAACCTACTGGGGATTGATAACCACTAGACACGTGGATCAACCTACTGGGGATTGATAACCACTAGACACGTGGATCAACCTACTGGGGATTGATAACCACTAGACACGTGGATCAACCTACTGGGGATTGATAACCACTAGACACGTGGATCAACCTACTGGGGATTGATAACCACTAGACACGTGGATCAACCTACTGGGGATTGATAACCACTAGACACGTGGATCAACCTACTGGGGATTGATAACCACTAGACACGTGGATCAACCTACTGGGGATTGAAAGTACAAAAGGCAGAAACATAAACTCAGCTAAAAAAGAAACGTCCTCTGCATTTATTTTCAGCAAACTTAACATGTGTAAATATTTGTATGAACATAGCAAGATTCAACACCTGAGACATAAACTGAACAAGTTCCACAGACATGTGACTAACAGAAATGGAATAATGTGTCCCTGAACAAAGGGGGGGGGGGGGGGGGGGGGGGGTCAAAATCAAAAGTAACAGTCAGTACCTGGTGTGGCCACCAGCTGCATTAAGTACTGCAGTGCATCTCCTCCTCATGGACTGCACCAGATTTGCCAGTTCTTGCTGTGAGATGTTACCCCACTCTTCCACCAAGGCACCTGCTAGTTCCAGGACATTTCTGGGGGGAATGGCTCTAGCCCTCACCCTCCGATCCAACAGGTCCCAGACGTGCTCAATGGGATTGAGATCTGGGCTCTTCGCTGGCCATGGCAGAACACTGACATTCCTGTCTTGCAGAAATCACGCACAGAACGAGCAGAATGGCTGGTGGCATTGTCATGCTGGAGGGTTCATGTCAGGATGAGCCTGCAGGAAGGGTACCACATGAGGGAGGAGGATGTCTTCCCTGTAACGCAGAGCGTTGAGATTGCCTGCAATGACAACAAGCTCAGTTCGATGATGCCGTGACACACCGCCCCAGACCATGACGGACCCTCCACCTCCAAATCGATCCCGATCCAGAGTACAGGCCTCTGTGTAACGCTCATTCCTTCGACAATAAACGCAAATCCGGCCATCACCTCTGGTGAGACAAAACCGTGACTCGTCAGTGAAGAGCACTTTTTGCCAGTCCTGTCTGGTCTAGCGACAGTGGGTTTGTGCCTATAGGTGACGTTGTTGCCGGTGATGTCTGGTGAGGACCTGCCTTACAACAGGCCTACAAGTCCTCAGTCCAGCCTCTCTCAGCCTATTGCGGACAGTCTGAGCACTGATGGAGTGATTGTGCGTTCCTGGTGTAACTCGGGCAGTTGTTGTTGCCATCCTGTACCTGTCCCGCAGGTGTGATGTTCAGATGCACCGATCCTGTCTGCCACTGCGAGGACGATCAGCTGTCCATCTTGTCTCCCTGTAGTGCTGTTTTAGCCGTCTCACAGTATGGACATTGCAGTCCTTATGCCTCCTTGCAGCATGCCTAAGGCACGTTCACGCAGATGAGCAGGGACCCTGGGCATCTTTCTTTTGGTGTTTTTCAGAGTCAGTAGAAAGGCCTCTTTAGTGTCCTAAGTTTTCAATAACTGTGACCTTAATTGCCTACAGTCTTTCAGCTGTTAGTGTCTTAACGACCGTTCCACAGGTGCATGTTAAACAGTGTTTCAACCCTTTACAATGAGGATCTGTGGAGTTGTTTGGATTTTTACGAATCATCTTTGAAAGACAGGATCCTGAAAAAGGGACGTTTCTTTTTTTTTGCTGAGTTGAACATTTAATCTTATAGAAAGGTAAAGGAATAGCTGGTTTTCACGGAAGGCGACCATGTTGAAAGTCCTATTGTCTTTCTTCAAGGGGGGGGGGGGGGGGGGGGGTCGTCTAATGTACAGTAGAATTCACAGCCACAGGAGCACTATAGCAACGAGTGTAGGTACATCTTTGTTGCCATGGCGAAACACTAATGAAATCTTTCCAGCAGTCATATTAAAGGCAACAGATGCATTAAGGCAGAAATAATCATTCATCTGCAGAGCAATTAGTGGGACTGTCAGAGCTAGTGCTGCCTGTTGAAAATACCCCAACACAATGTCATTAATTAAAGCATCTAATGTTCCACACGATCGGTCATGTCACAAGACTATAACCACACGAAATGCACTGAATGTCACTGATGTAAGTATACATTCAATTTACAGTGAAATGAATGACATGAACTAGTCTAAACACAGATATACCATTCAATAAGCACAAAGAGAAGAGGTGTGGATTTGCAAGGATAAGCATGTTGAGGTTGTGCTGATCTTTGACACCCTCTGATCTCAGTAGCTGTGATTTGTATAAGTAAGATGAATCATTTCACAGACGAAGACAACACGATAAGACATCTGGTGCTTTTACAAAGGGCCAGAGAAGAAGACAACACGATAAGACATCTGGTGCTTTTACAAAGGGCCAGAGAAGAAGACAACACAGTAAGACATCTGGTGCTTTTACAAAGGGCCAGAGAAGAAGACAACACGATAAGACATCTGGTGCTTTTACAAAGGGCCAGAGAAGAAGACAACACGATAAGACATCTGGTGCTTTTACAAAGGGCCAGAGAAGAAGACAACACAGTAAGACATCTGGTGCTTTTACAAAGGGCCAGAGAAGAAGACAACACGATAAGACATCTGGTGCTTTTACAAAGGGCCAGAGAAGAAGACAACACAGTAAGACATCTGGTGCTTTTACAAAGGGCCAGAGAAGAAGACAACACGATAAGACATCTGGTGCTTTTACAAAGGGCCAGAGAAGAAGACAACACGATAAGACATCTGGTGCTTTTACAAAGGGCCAGAGAAGAAGACAACACGATAAGACATCTGGTGCTTTTACAAAGGGCCAGAGAAGAAGACAACACGATAAGACATCTGGTGCTTTTACAAAGGGCCAGAGAAGAAGACAACACGATAAGACATCTGGTGCTTTTACAAAGGGCCAGAGAAGAAGACAACACGATAAGACATCTGGTGCTTTTACAAAGGGCCAGAGAAGAAGACAACACGATAAGACATCTGGTGCTTTTACAAAGGGCCAGAGAAGAAGACAACACGATAAGACATCTGGTGCTTTTACAAAGGGCCAGAGAAGAAGACAACACGATAAGACATCTGGTGCTTTTACAAAGGGCCAGAGAAGAAGACAACATGATAGGACATCTGGTGCTTTTACAAAGGGCCAGAGAAGAAGACAACATGATAAGACATCTGGTGCTTTTACAAAGGGCCAGAGAAGAAGACATCTGGTGCTTTTACAAAGGACCAGAGAAGAAGACAACACGATAAGACATCTGGTGCTTTTACAAAGGGCCAGAGAAGAAGACAACACGATAAGACATCTGGTGCTTTTACAAAGGGCCAGAGAAGAAGATGAACAGAGTATCCAGATGAAACAGGGAGATCAAACACACTGGGGCCAGAGGACACTGAACACAAAGCCTGCCATGCAAAGCCTCAGTCTGTGCTGCCTCTCTATCTCCAGAGGGGCTCAGACGTTAGGAGGGGAAGACATAAATGCTGACACAGAAACCTCCCGCTCCGCGTCTGAGGAGGGTCTTAAGCTGTCAGAGGGTGCTTAGGAGAGCGCTAGTCTGGATCTAGAAACCACGCACAGTGCATTATCACTTCAGGCTTCTGGAGGGAACCAGCCAATGATAGTGTGTGTGTGTGTGTGTGTGTAGAAGTTCTCTTGTCTGATGAGGTTTATCTCAGGATGAATGAGTAATGTGTCTACGGTGCATGTTTTTCTTCTTCACAGGAACAACTGTCACGGAGATGGCAGAGGTTTGATCTTTATGCGGAGAGTGGAGAAGAAAACGCTAGCTTCTGTTCAATACCCTCTGACATGTCTCTGGGAGGGGGAGTACAGGCAGGTGATCAAAGAACAAGTCAAGTGTCAGGAGTGTTTTTGTTGACGATGTTCATTAATAGAGGCCACTCAAAACCTCTCTTTGATCACTTTCTGCTGACGAGGACAGTATCCATCAAATGGATTAAATGAAACGAGGGCCAGTGAAGAAATACAATTACTTAAGTTATGCAATTGAGTGTATGTTTTGTTATTGTGGCAATGACCTGTTTTACCAGCTATAATATAAGCGAGAACCTTTACTGACCATTGATAGTGACATAGCGACCTCATGTGGCAATTTTTATTCAGTGCATCTCGAGATTTGCGTGTCAAAAACAACAATCTCGAACAATTTTGGACGAACTCGACCACCGTACTCGATACCTTTTCCCCTCTATCTCACTATGATGGGTTTTTTTTCTTTCTAACTTTTAGCTACTATAGCTAAGTTTGTACCTTCATTTTGCAGTGCCTTTACACAGACAGTCATTATATATATTTTTTCCGTTTTCCATCATGTTCACGACCACCGGTTCCCGAGGGCTCGGTAAGTACCAGACTAGTTGATTCGTGTACGAGTGTTTTCGCTCGGTCCTGTCATTCATTCTAGACGAATCTAAGTATTTGAACGGGTCACATCGACGATTCGAGCCTTTACCATTTTTGTCATAATGTCTAGTATTGCGTGATATCGCTCGATGTTTCATTTAATAAACGACGCTGAATGCTGGCTCAGTACTGTAGTGACAGAACGGTGCATGTGGTGTCCCCGCCCACATTTTCAATACAGTATTTAACGTTACCAGGAACAAGTACTCTGCTGTAAATTCTGATAAGAGTATCAAATTGATTGTGCCCTACAGTTAGGTGATTGATTGATTGGTTGCCTCCCCCCACAGATAAGGCCCCCCTGTCTAAAGGTCTCCTGGTCCTCAGTGGTCTGACTGTCGTGCTAACCCTCCTGCCACAGTACAATCACCTGTTCACCTACAGCCTGCAGGCCATCACGTTGCAGCACCAGGTAGCGGAAAAGAGAGAGAGAGTGTCGTAAACCTCTCCTATCTCCTCCTGTGTATCATCTTGCCAAAGACAGTACAGTATGAAGATAGGCAGGAACTGGTTCTCCAATAGAAATCCTCGATCACGCTTGTAGCCGACCTTTGGCTAGCTAAACTCATGCCCAGAAACACGTCATCTGCTTTTAATGGTCGTCGCGCCGAATTGCGCATGTGCAAGCTGTCAAATCGAAGGCACTCCTTCGATATAAAGTTGTTTTTGATTCAAATGATTACATGTCAGATTGTCACTTTCACGTGGTTGTAGTAATGACAGTTTCAGCTACTTAAGACATTGGCTCAAATCTCAGGTTTTGCATTTAGATTTCTAGACAATTAACAACTAAAGACACATTTTACAATCTGGTCTGCCAAGTCTGTTTCTCAAGCGTTCCTGGAAGTCTTGTGATGTTGCACCTCTGGGTTTAGAAAATCTGTGGTGTGTCTACTGTGTAACAACCCTCCCTCCTCTTCTGTAAGGTATGGCGGTTAGTGTGTGGCAGACTGATCTGTCTGGACCTAAAGGACACCTTCTGCAACAGTCTGCTCATCTACAACTTCCGCATCTTGGAGAGACGGTTCGGCAGCAGAAAATTTGCTGTAAGTTCATTTCAGCTTGTAAACCTATGTTAGACTCACTGGGCGCGTTCCAGCTGGTCTTTATTGCAGTCGTGCTGCACAGATGATCAGTTGTTTAATCAAATTATCATGATGATGATGTGGTGATGATGATATGATTTTATGTTATGTCATTGTTTCATACTGTAACATCCTGGTTCTTCCTGTAGTCCTAACTGTAACATCCTGGTTCTTCCTGTAGTCCTAACTGTAACATCCTGGTTCTTCCTGTAGTCCCAACTGTAACATCCTGGTTCTTCCTGTAGTCCTAACTGTAACATCCTGGTTCTTCCTGTAGGCCTAACTGTAACATCCTGGTTCTTCCTGTAGGCCTAAATGTAACATCCTGGTTCTTTCTGTAGGCCTAAATGTAACATCCTGGTTCTTCCTGTAGGCCTAACTGTAACATCCTGGTTCTTCCTGTAGGCCTAACGGTAACATCCTGGTTCTTCCTGTAGGCCTAACGGTAACATCCTGGTTCTTCCTGTAGGCCTAACGGTAACATCCTGGTTCTTCCTGTAGGCCTAACTGTAACATCCTGGTTCTTCCTGTAGTCCTAACTGTAACATCCTGGTTCTTCCTGTAGGCCTAACGGTAACATCCTGGTTCTTCCTGTAGTCCTAACTGTAACATCCTGGTTCTTCCTGTAGGCCTAACTGTAACATCCTGGTTCTTCCTGTAGGCCTAACTGTAACATCCTGGTACTTCCTGTAGGCCTAACTGTAACATCCTGGTTCTTCCTGTAGTCGTTCCTGTTTGGGACGTGGGTGCTCACTGCACTGGTGGACTTCCTGCTGTCCGAAGCGTTTCACTACCTGTTTGACTACCAGGTGTCTGAGCTGCCTGCTGGACTGTGAGTACCTCTACCTTTACACCTGTCCTTCACAGTGGGACCTCTAACTGGGCTGCCTGCTGGACTGTGAGTACCTCTACCTTTACACCTGTCCTTCACAGTGGGACCTCTACCTGGGCTGCCTGCTGGACTGTGAGTACCTCTACCTTTACACCTGTCCTTCACAGTGGGACCTCTAACTGGGCTGCCTGCTGGACTGTGAGTACCTCTACCTTTACACCTGTCCTTCACAGCGGGACCTCTAACTGGGCTGCCTGCTGGACTGTGAGTACCTCTACCTTTACACCTGTCCTTCACAGTGGGACCTCTAACTGAGCTGCCTGCTGGACTGTGAGTACCTCTACCTTTACACCTGTCCTTCACAGTGGGATCTCTACCTGGGCTGCCTGCTGGACTGTGAGTACCTCTACCTTTACACCTGTCCTTCACAGCGGGACCTCTAACTGGGCTGCACACATGTCCTTGACACCTGAGCTCAATCCCTAAATCAATCCCTTGCTCCTATGGACTCCTTTCCTTGAAGTGTGCACTTGTTCACTGAAGGTGTAGCGTTGTATTAACACCACTAGAGAGCAGTGAGATCAACGAAGGGCTCGATGTGCTGCAGCTACTTCCAAACCAGCTGTAGGCCTATACGTTCATGATGAAAACATCACACTGCACATGTTGAAAAACTAGGAAGTACCGGCACTCCTTGACCTTTTACCTCATAGAGAGAAGTGTTGTGTTTCTCTTTTAGGGAAGTTGTCTGTGTTTTTAGTTTCATACCTGGCTAACTTCGGGATAGGCCAGACCTTGGTGGAATGAAACAGTAACAGTGAAACTGAATGGGTTTTAATTCCACTTCAAACAGCAGTTAAAAAGGAAGTATTGGGAAGTGAAACCATTTTTAATTATGAAAAGCATAAATATCTGTACAAAGATCGATGTGACGGAAATGTTGGAGATGAATCAGTAAAGGTAGGATTGTATCTCTGCATACAGCATCCTGTTCTGTAAACAAGGTTTAGTTCTGGAACCTTGTAAAGTAGGTAGGAGGTAGGATTGTATCTCTGCATACAGCATCCTGTTCTGTAAACAAGGTTTAGTTCTGGAACCTTGTAAAGGCGCTGCTGTTTTCTTGTGTTTATGGGACCTTGATTTCCATCTTTTTCACATTCGTTTGGAAATAGCAGAGTGAGCAAAGAAGTAAAATTAAAACAAGCATTTCTTATTGGACAAGTTCAGGTCGTCCCTTTCTGTTTCAGTTCCTTGTTCTTCCGTTTGGTATGAATAAAACCCAGGACAAATAAGTGTGTCTAGACTAGTGGTTCTGTCTCTCTATGGCCTAGTAGTGGTCTAGACTAGTGGTTCTGTCTCTCTATGGCCTAGTAGTGGTCATCTCAAGGACCAGGATAGGCTCTGGGGCTACTCAGCCGGATGTGGCTCCTGTCTCAGGGGTAGTTGGTTGGATGTGGCTCCTGTCTCAGGGGTAGTTGGTTGGATGTGGCTCCTGTCTCAGGGGTAGTTGGTGGGATGTGACTCCTGTCTCAGGGGTAGTTGGTTGGATGTGACTCCTGTCTCGGTCTCTGGGTCCTGTCTTGGTCTCTGACTCCTGTCTCAGGGGTAGTTGGTTAGATGTGACTCCTGTCTCAGGGGTAGTTGGTTGGATGTGACTCCTGTCTCGGTCTCTGGGTCCTGTCTTGGTCTCTGACTCCTGTCTCAGTCTCTGGCCCAGGAATGGTCTTTGTAAGATCATCTAAAGCAACAGGACAAGCTGTGTGGGTACCCAGCCTGCTCCTCCTGTCCCGGGTCCCCCCCCGTTTGAAGGGGGTGTCCTCCCCGGTTCGGACCACGCTGGAGAAAGAGGCGCTGACCTGAACCCTCAACATCTTCATCACCCTCCTCTTGTAACCCTTACAGGCAAAGAAGTAGACAAAGGGGTCCAGGCAGCAGTTGAAGTTCATGAGACACACAGTGAAGTGTAGAGACATCTGAAGGGGAGGGAGAGAGGGGTTAGTGGAGGAGTCGGTCACACGTGGATTGGAGATGGACATTACACACACGCTTAAATACACAATCTCATGGTCAACACACACACACACACACACAAATACAATGATATTAACAGATAGGCCTATGTTTGTGTCAGTGGAGGCTGGTAGAAGGCGCTGTACGAGGAAGGGCTCGTTGTAATGAATGGAATTCACGGAACACATGAAAAAGATGGAAAACACATGTTTGACTCTGTTCCATTCATTCCATTCCAGCCTTTACAATAAGCCCATCCTCCTATAGCTCCTCCACCAGCCTCCACTGGTGTGGAGACAACTACCTGAAAGGCCTGGAGCTCGGTACAGTCTGGTGTGTATCTCAGCTTTCGGATCATATACTGCAGGATGTTGATGTGATAGGGACTGAAACACACTACAAACACCAACACTACCCCTGCTATCACCCCCGTCGCCTTCTGGCTCCTCAATGACCTCTGACCTCGCCCACCGACCCTACTTCTCGTCACCAACCGCAGATTCCAAAGCAACACCAAGTAGCAACACAGGATGGTTGCAACAGGAACGCCGTATCCCATGACGACGGCTCCAATGAGGACGTAGGGGAGTCCCTCCACGGCCCCGTTCTCAAAGTTGGGGTACTCCATGCAGGTGGTGGTCCCGTCAGGCTCGGCCCGGGTCATGGTCACGGAGAGGAGGGGTAATGTCTGGACCAGGACTAGAACCCACACCCCTACGCAGACGTAGCGGATGGTCCGGGCCCGGCAGAGCCTGGTGTAACGTAGAGGGAGAACCACGGCTACGAAGCGGTCTACGGCCAGGCAGGTCATGAAATTGACCCCTGCGTAGGTGTTGACGTAGAACAGAAGGGCGGTGACACGACACAGGGTCTCCCCCAGGGGCCAGTGGAAACCTAGAGGCAGGGAGACTCAAAGATTACCAAGAGAGGTTAGTCCACTTCTGGAACATAACAAGATGCCTGGGCTACAGGGATCTGTCTCTCAGGAAAAAGTGTCTGTGTGGATATTCTTTACTACATTTAAAAACTTACAGTACCTTCAGAAAGTATTCACACCCAGTGGTGGAAAAAGTACCCAAATGTCATACTTGTGTAAATGTAAAGATACGTTAATAGAAAATGACTCAAGTGAAAGTCACCCGGTAAAATATTACTTGAGTAAAAGTCACCCAGTAAAATACTACTTGAGTAAAAGTCACCCAGTAAAATACTACTTGTAAAATACTACTTGAGTAAAAGTCACCCAGTAAAATATTACTTGAGTAAAAGTCACCCAGTAAAATACTACTTGAGTAAAAGTCACCCAGTAAAATACTACTTGTAAAATACTACTTGAGTAAAAGTCACCCAGTAAAATACTACTTGAGTAAAAGTCACCCAGTAAAATACTACTTGAGTAAAAGTCACCCAGTAAAATACTACTTGTAAAATACTACTTGAGTAAGTCACCCAGTAAAATACTACTTGTAAAATACTACTTGAGTAAAAGTCACCCAGTAAAATACTACTTGACTAAAAGTCACCCAGTAAAATACTACTTGTAAAATAATACTTGAGTAAAAGTCACCCAGTAAAATACTACTTGAGTAAAAGTCACCCAGTAAAATACTACTTGAGTAAAAGTCACCCAGTAAAATACTACTTGAGTAAAAGTCACCCAGTAAAATACTGCTTGTAAAATCTACTTGAGTAAGTCACCCAGTAAAATACTACTTGAGTAAAAGTGAAAGTCACCCAGTAAAATACTACTTGAGTAAGTCACCCAGTAAAATACTACTTGAGTAAAAGTCACCCAGTAAAATACTACTTGAGTAAAAGTCACCCAGTAAAATACTACTTGAGTAAAAGTATCAAAAGTATACATTATTTCAATTCCTTATATTAAACCAGATTACATCATTTTCCTGTTTTTGATTTATTTACAGGAAGCCAGGAACACACTCCAACACTCAGACATCATTTACAAACAAAGCATGTGTGTTTAGTGAGTCCACCAGATCAGAGGCAGTAGGGAGGACCAGGGATGTTCTCTGTTTAGTGAGTCCACCAGATCAGAGGCAGTAGGGAAGACCAGGGATGTTCTCTGTTTAATTAGTCTGCCAGATCAGAGGCAGTAGGGATGACCAGGGATGTTCTCTGTTTAATTAGTCTGCCAGATCAGAGGCAGTAGGGAGGACCAGGGATGTTCTCTGTTTAGTGAGTCCACCAGATCAGAGGCAGTAGGGAGGACCAGGGATGTTCTCTGTTTAGTGAGTCCACCAGATCAGAGGCAGTAGGGATGACCAGGGATGTTCTCTGTTTAGAGAGTCTGCCAGATCAGAGGCAGTAGGGAGGACCAGGGATGCTCTCTGTTTAGTGAGTCTGCCAGATCAGAGGCAGTAGGGATGACCAGGGATGTTCTCTGTTTAGAGAGTCTGCCAGATCAGAGGCAGTAGGGATGACCAGGGATGTTCTCTGTTTAGAGAGTCTGCCAGATCAGAGGCAGTAGGGAGGACCAGGGATGCTCTCTGTTTAGAGAGTCTGCCAGATCAGAGGCAATAGGGAGGACCAGGGATGTTATCTTGATAAATGTGTGAATTGGACCCTTGTCGTGTCCTGCTAAGCATTCAACATGTAACTAATACTTTTAGGTATCAGGGAAAATGTATGGAGTAAAAACAACATTTATTTTCTTTAGGAATGTGGTGAAGTAAAAGTTGTCAAAAATAGTAAAGTACAGATACAAAAAACAGACTTAAGTAGTACTTTAAAGTACTTTACAGTAAGTACTTTACACCACTGGTATTATACACTCATACCTGTGTAAACTACATACTGTATTAGACTATCATACCTGTGTGTAAACTACATACTGTATTATACTATCATACCTGTGTAAACGACATGCTGTTCACACCTCTTTACTTTCTCCACATGTTATTGTGTTACAGCCTGAATTCAACATGGATTACATTTTGTGTCACTGTGGAATTTAGTTTAGACATTTTTGGAAATTACAAAATTATAAAGCTTGAAATGTCTCGAGTCAATAAGTATTCAACCCCTTTGTTTAAGGCAAGCTGAAATAAGTACGGGAGTAAAAATGTGCTTCACAAGTCACATAATAAGTTGCATGGACTCATTCCATGTTCAATAATAGTGGTTAACGTCATCTCTGAATGACTACATCGTCTCTGAATGACTACATCGTCTCTGAATGACTACATCATCTCTGAATGACTACATCATCTCTGAATGACTATCCCATCTCTGAATGACTATCCCATCTCTGAATGACTATCCCATCTCTGAATGACCAACCCCATCTCTGAATGACTATCCCATCTCTGAATGACTATCCCATCTCTGAATGACTACATCATCTCTGAATGACTACATCATCTCTGAATGACTATCCCATCTCTGAATGACTATCCCATCTCTGAATGACCAACCCCATCTCTGAATGACTATCCCATCTCTGAATGACTATCCCATCTCTGAATGACTATCCCATCTCTGAATGACTATCCCATCTCTGAATGACCAACCCATCTCTGAATGACTATCCCATCTCTGAATGACTATCCCATCTCTGAATGACTATCCCATCTCTGAATGACTATCCCATCTCTGAATGACTATCCCATCTCTGAATGACCAACCCATCTCTGAATGACTATCCCATCTCTGAATGACCAACCCATCTCTGAATGACTATCCCATCTCTGAATGACTATCCCATCTCTGAATGACCAACCCATCTCTGAATGACTACCCCATCTCTGAATGACTATCCCATCTCTGAATGACTATCCCATCTCTGAATGACCAACCCCATCTCTGTACCCCACTCCCTCAATCGAGTAATACATTTCAAGCACAGATTCAACCACAAAGACCAGGGAAGGTTTTTCAATGAAATTGAATATCCCTTTGAACACGGTGAAGTTATTAATTACACTTTGCATGGTGAATCAATACACCCAGTCACTACAAAGATACAGGCATCTTTCCTAGCTCAGTTGCCGGAGAGGAAGGAAACCCCTCAGGGATTTCATCATGATGCCAATGGTGACTTTAAAATAGTTACAGAGGATAATGGGTGTGATATGAGAACTAAGGATGGATCAACAACATTGTAGTTACTCCACAATACTAACTTAAATGACAGAGTGAAAAGGAAGCCTGTATTACAAACATGCATCCTGTTTGCAACAAGGCACTTAAGTAATACTGCAAAAAAAAAAGCCAAAAATCTAACTTTCTTTCCTGAATACAAAGTGTTAAGTTTAGGGCAAATCCAACACATCACGGAGTACCACTCTTCATATTTTCAAGCATGGTGGTTGCTGCATCATGTTATGGGTGTGCTTGTCAGCGACAATGACAAGGGACATTTTTTTTAGGATAAAAAGAAACAATACAGCTATAAGCACATGCAAAATCCTAGAGGAAAACATGGTTCAGTCTACTTTCCAACAGACACTGGGAGACAAATTCACCTTTCAGCAGGACAATAACCTAAAACACAAGTCCAAATATCCATGGGGGTTGCTTACCAAGAAGACATGGATTGTTCCTGAGTGGCATAGTTACCATTTTAACTTAAATCGTCTTGAAAATCTATGGCAAGACTTAAATGGCTGTCAATTTGACAGTTTAAAAAAAAAGAGAAGAATTTTAAAAGAGTAATGTGCAAAGCTCTTAGAGATTTACCCATAAAGACTCACAGCTGTAATCACTGCCAATGGTGCTTCTACAAAGTATTGACTCAGGGGTTTGAATACTTATGCAAATTAGATATTTCTAAGAGTTCATTTTCAATACATTTGCAAAAATGTCAACACATGTTTTCACTTTGTCATTATGGGTTATTGTGTGTTTTAATTCGGGCTGTACCAACCAAATGTGGAAGAAGTCGAGGGGCGTGAACACTTTCTGAAGGCATCATTTCTACATACCTATGATCTGCTTTTAGTTGTTTGTTTTAAACTACTTCAAAACAACTAAACTCACCGACCTCGGGAGTAGTAGTGGGAGTATCACTGACCTAGGGTTTAGTGGGAGTATCACTGACCTAGGGTGTAGTTGTGGAGTATCACTGACCTAGGGTTTAGTGGTGGAGTATCACTGACCTAGGGTTTAGTGGGAGTATCACTGACCTAGGGTTTAGTGGGAGTATCACTGACCTAGGGTTTAGTGGGAGTATCACTGACCTAGGGTTTAGTGGGAGTATCACTGACCTAGGGTTTAGTGGGAGTATCACCGACCTAGGGTTTAGTGGGAGTATCACTGACCTAGGGTTTAGTGGTGGAGTATCACTGACCTAGGACGTCGTAGTGGGAGTATCACTGACCTAGGGTTTAGTGGGAGTATCACTGACCTAGGGTTTAGTGGGAGTATCACTGACCTAGGGTGTAGTGGTGGAGTATCACTGACCTAGGGTTTAGTGGTGGAGTATCACTGACCTAGGGTTTAGTGGGAGTATCACTGACCTAGGGTTTAGTGGGAGTATCACTGACCTAGGGTTTAGTGGGAGTATCACTGACCTAGGGTTTAGTGGGAGTATCACTGACCTAGGGTTTAGTGGGAGTATCACTGACCTAGGGTTTAGTGGTGGAGTATCACTGACCTAGGACGTCGTAGTGGGAGTATCACTGACCTAGGGCGTAGTAGTAGTGGGAGTATCACTGACCTAGGACGTCGTGGTGGTGTATCACTGACCTAGGGTTTAGTGGGAGTATCACTGACCTAGGACGTCGTGGTGGTGTATCACTGACCTAGGACGTCGTGGTGGTGTATCACTGACCTAGGGTTTAGTGGGAGTATCACTGACCTAGGGTTTAGTGGTGGTGTATCACTGACCTAGGACGTCGTAGTGGGAGTATCACTGACCTAGGGTTTAGTGGTGGAGTATCACTGACCTAGGGTTTAGTGGTGGAGTATCACTGACCTAGGGTTTAGTGGTGGAGTATCACTGACCTAGGGTTTAGTGGTGGAGTATCACTGACCTAGGGTGTAGTAGTAGTGGAGTATCACTGACCTAGGGTTTAGTGGTGGAGTATCACTGACCTAGGACGTAGTGGTGGAGTATCACTGACCTAGGACGTAGTGGTGGAGTATCACTGACCTAGGGCGTAGTAGTGGTGGAGTATCACTGACCTAGGGCGTAGTAGTGGTGGAGTATCACTGACCTAGGGCGTAGTAATGGAGTATCACTGACTTAGGGCGTAGTAGTGGAGTATCACTGACCTAGGGCGTAGTAGTAGTGGAGTATCACTGACCTAGGACGTAGTGGTGGAGTATCACTGACCTAGGGTGTAGTAGTAGTGGAGTATCACTGACCTAGGGTTTAGTGGTGGAGTATCACTGACCTAGGACGTAGTGGTGGAGTATCACTGACCTAGGACGTAGTGGTGGAGTATCACTGACCTAGGGCGTAGTAGTGGTGGAGTATCACTGACCTAGGGCGTAGTAGTGGTGGAGTATCACTGACCTAGGGCGTAGTAGTGGTGGAGTATCACTGACCTAGGGCGTAGTAGTGGTGGAGTATCACTGACCTAGGGCGTAGTAGTGGTGGAGTATCACTGACCTAGGGCGTAGTAGTGGTGGAGTATCACTGACCTAGGGCGTAGTAGTGGTGGAGTATCACTGACCTAGGGCGTAGTAGTGGTGGAGTATCACTGACCTAGGGCGTAGTAGTGGTGGAGTATCACTGACCTAGGGCGTAGTAGTGGTGGAGTATCACTGACCTAGGGCGTAGTAGTGGTGGAGTATCACTGACCTAGGGCGTAGTGGTGGTGGAGTATCACTGACCTAGGGCGTAGTAGTGGTGGAGTATCACTGACCTAGGGCGTAGTAGTGGTGGAGTATCACTGACCTAGGGCGTAGTGGTGGTGGAGTATCACTGACCTAGGGCGTAGTAGTAGTGGAGTATCACTGACCTAGGGCGTAGTGGTGGTGGAGTATCACTGACCTAGGGCGTAGTAGTGGGAGTATCACTGACCTAGGGCGTAGTAGTAGTGGAGTATCACTGACCTAGGGCGTAGTAGTGGTGGAGTATCACTGACCTAGGGCGTAGTAGTGGTGGAGTATCACTGACCTAGGGCGTAGTAGTGGTGGAGTATCACTGACCTAGGGCGTAGTGGTGGTGGAGTATCACTGACCTAGGGCGTAGTAGTGGTGGAGTATCACTGACCTAGGGCGTAGTAGTGGTGGAGTATCACTGACCTAGGGCGTAGTGGTGGTGGAGTATCACTGACCTAGGGCGTAGTAGTAGTGGAGTATCACTGACCTAGGGCGTAGTGGTGGTGGAGTATCACTGACCTAGGGCGTAGTAGTGGGAGTATCACTGACCTAGGGCGTAGTAGTAGTAGTGGAGTATCACTGACCTAGGGCGTAGTAGTGGTGGAGTATCACTGACCTAGGGCGTAGTAGTGGTGGAGTATCACTGACCTAGGGCGTAGTAGTGGTGGAGTATCACTGACCTAGGGCGTAGTGGTGGTGGAGTATCACTGACCTAGGGCGTAGTGGTGGTGGAGTATCACTGACCTAGGGCGTAGTAGTAGTGGAGTATCACTGACCTAGGGTGTAGTAGTAATGGGAGTATCACTGACCTAGGGCGTAGTAGTGGTGGAGTATCACTAACCTAGGGCGTAGTAGGCTATCCTCAGCGGCAGGGCCAGAGTGAAGAGGACGTCGGAGGCGGCCAGGTTGGCAGAGTAGAGTGTGGTAGAGTTGATCTGGGCCAGGTTGGGTCTGATGACGTGCAGTGCCAGGGCGTTACCTAGGAGGCCGAGCATGAAGACCAGGCTGTAGTGGAGAGACATGAGGACGCGGGCGACGGGGCGGTGGTCGTACAGGTTGGTGCAGACCAGGGAGGAGGAGGTGTTGGAGTCGAGGTTCAGAGTGGAGTTCACACCCTCCGACCACGACATGATGGTTCGTAACAGGAAGTGTAAATCTGAAGCACAGCAGATGAGGGTTTGGGTGAAGGTACCTGCAGTAGTTTAAAATCAACGGACAAAGTAAAGAACAATGTTCCATTTGTCTTTTGCATCATTTGCTCTATAACCCTTATGCACGCATGCAGTAACTGCAACCCACAATATACCCACAATTGGTGGGGGAAATTCACTTTCCTGTGAAAAATATCTATGCTTAAACCTGTGTAAACTATATACTGTATTATACAGTGGTGGAAAAAGTACCCAATTGTCATACTTTAGTAAAAGAAATAGATACATTTTTAATAGAAAGTGACTCGAGTGAAAGTCAGCCAGTGAAATACTTCTTGAGTAAAAATCTAAAAGTATTTGGTTGTAAATATATTTAAGTGTAAAAAATAAATGTAATTGTTAAAATATACTTGTGTCAAAAGTGAAAGTGAAAGTATAAATCACTTGTTTAGTGAGTCCTCCAGGCCAGAGGCAGGAGGGATGACCACGTGTGCTCTTGAAAGTGCATGAATTTGACAATTTTCCTGTCCTGCTAAGCATTGAAAATGTAATGAGTACTTTGCTAAGCATTGAAAATGTATGGAGTAAAAAGTACAATATTTTCTTTAGGAATGTAGTGAAGTAAAAGTAAAAATTGTCAAAAATATAAAAATTGAAGTACAGATTCTACAAAAAACTACTGAAGTAGTACTTTAATGTATTTTTACTTAAGTACGTTACACCATTGGTAGTATACTGTACCATACCTGTGTAAACTACATACTGTATGATACTGTACCATACCCGTGTAAACTACATACTGTATGATACTGTACCATATCTGTGTAAACTACATACTGTATGATACTGTACCATATCTGTGTAAACTACATACTGTATGATACTGTATCATACCTGTCTAAACCACATACTGTATGATACTGTATCATACCTGTCTAAACCACATACTGTATGATACTGTATCATACCTGTCTAAACCACATACTGTATGATACTGTATCATACCTGTGTAAACCACATACTGTATGATACTGTACTCACCAGATGGAAGTGCTCTTAACTCTCAGTGGTGTTTGAGGAGGGACGTTGGTCCCCTGTGTGACTCCAGAGTCATGTGTCAGGTCAGCCAGAGAATGACAAGAATTAGATATATTTCTCTGTTGCGTCAGCTACGGCCGACTAGGCAGAAGTGTGCAGCTTCTGCCACAGCCAGTACCCAGACACACACTTATCATTTCCTGCACCGCAAGCAAACCCCTCCTACATTTATTCTGAGTGCGTGTGTGTGGGTGATAGAGATAGAAATTAAGAGCTTTCCCCTTAACACTCTTATTTTATTGAAATATATTTTTCACTCCCTCCATTTCCAATTACCCCGTTATTTTTCAAATTTAGAATGCCTTACCATGGTTGAGAGCATACTGACACAGAATATGAATATGGGATCTCTTCGGGAAATTTGTAAAGATTAATTTATTTGATCAACATGATGAATAATTTTCAGCATGTGTATTCATGTTTGTAAGGATATCAAGCACTCCAGATGATATCGAGGGCACAAATAGGCTGAATGTCAGCTGTTCTTCATGTGAACAGAGTAGAAATTAGAGTAAAGAGGAAGAAGTATATTCACCTAATCGTGACTAGGGCTGGGAATTACCAGGGGCCTCGTGGTGTTACCAGGGGGCCTCGTGGTGTTACCAGGGGGCCTCGTGGTGTTACCAGGGGGCCTCGTGGTGTTTACCGGGGGGCCTCGTGGTGTTACCGGGGGGCCTCGTGGTGTTACCGGGGGGCCTCGTGGTGTTACCGGGGTGCCTCGTGGTGTTACCGGGGTGCCTCGTGGTGTTACCAGGGGGCCTCGTGGTGTGGTGTTACCAGGGGGCCTCGTGGTGTGATGTTACCAGGGGGCCTCGTGGTGTGATATTACCAGGGGGCCTTGTGGTGTGATATTACCAGGGGACCTCGTGGTGTGATATTACCAGGGGACCTCGTGGTGTGATATTACCGGGGGACCTCGTGGTGTGATATTACCGGGGACCTCGTGGTGTGATATTACTGCGGGGCCTCGTGGTGTGATATTACAGGGGGGCCTCGTGGTGTGATATTACGGGGGGCCTCGTGGTGTGATATTACAGGGGGCCTCGTGGTGTGATATTACCGGGGGGCCTCGTGGTGTGATATTACCGGGGGGCCTCGTGGTGTGATATTACCGGGGGGCCTCGTGGTGTGATATTACCGGGGGGCCTCGTGGTGTGATATTACCGTGGGGCCTCGTGGTGTGATATTACCGGGGGGCCTCGTGGTGTGATATTACCGGGGGCCTCGTGGTGTGATATTACCGGGGGCCTCGTGGTGTGATATTACTGGGGGGCCTCGTGGTGTGATATTACTGGGGGGCCTCGTGGTGTGATATTACTGGGGGGCCTCGTGGTGTGATATTATCATCATACTTAGGTGTGTCTGAGAGAGAGAGACAGAGAGAGAGACAGAGAGAGAGACAGAGAGAGGGAGAGAGAGAGAGAGAGACAGAGAGACAGAGGGAGAGAGAGAGACAGAGAGAGGGAGAGAGAGAGAGAGAGAGACCCTCTCATGACCTCTCTGGGCTGCTGTCATGTTCCTCATTCTGATCTTTCATGTGTAGTTCATAAAAAATGAATCTACTCTACTGTGCGTGTCCTGGTGTGTGGGTGACTGTGCGTGTCCTGGTGTGTGTGTGGGTGACTGTGCGTGTCCTGGTGTGTGTGTGTGTGTGACTGTGCGTGTCCTGCTGTGTGACTGTGCGTGTCCTGGTGTGTGTGTGACTGTGCGTGTCCTGGTGTGTGTGTGTGACTGTGCGTCTCCTGGTGTGGGTGTGTGTGTGTGACTGTGCGTGTCCTGGTGTGTGTGGGTGACTGTGCGTGTCCTGGTGTGTGTGTGAGTGACTGTGCGTGTCCTGCTGTGAGTGACTGTAATGGCAGGGCTCTGAGGTTAGCTGCTGGTCTGTAATGATTCACTCTTACTTCCTCTAATAGAAATATACTGTAGATCTGCTCAGAGGTTTGGTGTTTGTGAACAGAACATATTTTAACCATCTTCTCCTTTCCTCTCCTCCTCTCCTCCCCTCTCTCCTCCTCACCTCCATCCTCTCCTCCTCTCCTATCTCCTTCTCACCTCCCTTCTCTCCTTCCCCCTCTCCTCTCTCCTCCTCACCTCCCCTCTCTCCTCCTCACCTCCCCTCTCTCCTCCTCACCTCCCCTCTCTCCTTCCCCTCCCCTCTCTCCTCCTCACCTCCATCCTCTCCTCCTCTCCTTCTCACCTCCCTTCTCTCCTTCCCCCTCCCCTCTCTCCTCTTCCCCCTCCCCTCTCTCCTCCTCACCTCCCCTCTCTCCTCCTCACCTCCCCTCTCTCCTTCCCCCCTCCTCTCTCCTCCTCACCTCCCCTCTCTCCTTCCCTCTCCTCTCTCCTTCCCCTCTCCTCTCTCCTCCTCACCTCCCCTCTCTCCTCCCCTCTCTCCTTCCCTCTCCTCTCTCCTCCTCACCTCCCCTCTCTCCTTCCCTCTCCTCCTCACCTCCCCTTCCCTCTCCTCTCCTCCTCACCTCCCCTTCCCTCTCCTCTCCTCCTCACCTCCCCTTCCCTCTCCTCTCTCCTCCTCACCTCCCCTTCCCTCTCCTCTCTCCTCCTCACCTCCCCTTCCCTCTCCTCTCTCCTCCTCACCTCCCCTTCCCTCCTCTCTCCTCCTCACCTCCCCTTCTCTCTCCTCCTCACCTCTCCTCCCCTCCTCACCTCCCCTCTCTCCTCTCCTCCTCACCTCTCCTCTCTCCTCCTCGTCTCTCTCCTTCCCCCTCTCCTCCAGGCTAGGCCCAGTGTTCAGCCTGTTTGTACCTTTCTACTCCTCCATCCCCAAGGTTCCAGTCACTCAACTCCTTGGTCAGATCTCCATAACTAACAAGTCCCTGGTTTACATTGTAGGCCTGCAGGTATGTAGAGTTGCATAGTGTTCAGCATGGTGGGGGTCAGTGGTTAATATGTAGAGTTGCATAGTGTTCAGCATGGTGGGGGTTAATATGTAGAGTTAGTGTTAAGCATGGTGGGGGTTAATATGTAGAGTTACAGTGTTCAGCATGGTGGGGGTTAATATGTAGAGTTACAGTGTTCAGCATGGTGGGGGTTAATATGTAGAGTTACATAGTGTTCAGCATGGTGGGGGTTAATATGTAGAGTTACATAGTGTTCAGCATGGTGGGGGTCAATATGTAGAGTTACAGTGTTCAGCATGGTGGGGGTCAATATGTAGAGTTACAGTGTTCAGCATGGTGGGGGTTAATATGTAGAGTTACATCGTGTTCAGCATGGTGGGGGTCAGTGGTTAATATGTAGAGTTACATAGTGTTCAGCATGGTGGGGGTCAATATGTAGAGTTACAGTGTTCAGCATGGTGGGGGTTAATATGTAGAGTTACATAGTGTTCAGCATGGTGGCGGTTAATATGTAGAGTTACAGTGTTCAGCATGGTGGGGGTTAATATGTAGAGTTACAGTGTTCAGCATGGTGGGGGTCAGTGGTTAATATGTAGAGTTACATAGTGTTCAGCATGGTGGGGGTCAGTGGTTAATATGTAGAGTTACAGTGTTCAGCATGGTGGGGGTTAATATGTAGAGTTACATGGTGTTCAGCATGGTGGGGGTTAATATGTAGAGTTACATCGTGTTCAGCATGGTGGGGGTTAATATGTAGAGTTACAGTGTTCAGCATGGTGGGGGTCAGTGGTTAATATGTAGAGTTACATAGTGTTCAGCATGGTGGGGGTTAATATGTAGAGTTACATAGTGTTCAGCATGGTGGGGGTTGATATGTAGAGTTACAGTGTTCAGCATGGTGGGGGTCAGTGGTTAATATGTAGAGTTACAGTGTTCAGCATGGTGGGGGTCAGTGGTTAATATGTAGAGTTACATAGTGTTCAGCATGGTGGGGGTTAATATGTAGAGTTACATCGTGTTCAGCATGGTGGGGGTTAATATGTAGAGTTACTTAGTGTTCAGCATGGTGGGGGTCAGTGGTTAATATGTAGAGTTACAGTGTTCAGCATGGTGGGGGTCAATATGTAGAGTTACAGTGTTCAGCATGGTGGGGGTCAGTGGTTAATATGTAGAGTTGCATAGTGTTCAGCATGGTGGGGGTTAATATGTAGAGTTACAGTGTTCAGCATGGTGGGGGTTAATATGTAGAGTTACATTGTGTTCAGCATGGTGGGGATTAATATGTAGAGTTACATAGTGTTCAACATGGTGGGGGTTAATATGTAGAGTTACATAGTGTTCAGCATGGTGGGGGTCAGTGGTTAATATGTAGAGTTGCAGTGTTCAGCATGGTGGGGGTTAATATGTAGAGTTACATAGTGTTCAGCATGGTGGGGGTTAATATGTAGAGTTACAGTGTTCAGCATGGTGGGGTTAATATGTAGAGTTACATAGTGTTCAGCATGGTGGGGGTCAGTGGTTAATATGTAGAGTTACATAGTGTTCAGCATGGTGGGGGTTAATATGTAGAGTTGCATAGTGTTCAGCATGGTGGGGGTTAATATGTAGAGTTACAGTGTTCAGCATGGTGGGGGTCAGTGGTTAATATGTAGAGTTACATAGTGTTCAGCATGGTGGGGGTTAATATGTAGAGTTACAGTGGTCAGCATGGTGGGGGTCAGTGGTTAATATGTCTCTGTGTTGTGTTTCAGCTCCTGACCTCCAGTCCGTTCATGTGGCTCGTTGCTCTCAGTGGACTGGTGAGTTCCCACCACACTGACCCTGTTGCATAGCAACCAGCATTACCCAACCCCTTTATCTCAACCGCAGCTGCTTCTTCAGAAGTTGTAAATCCACACGTCTGAACCACACAGCGCGTGTTCCCCTCAGGTCTCTGGGAAGCTGTACCACGGAAACGCTCTGAGGGTGCAGCGGCTGCTCTTCGTACCCCGGTGGCTGTCCCGTGTAGGGGCCTTCGTCCTGGAGCCCCTGTTCTCCGGGCCCCCGCCCCCCAATGAACCCCCCCTGGGTATGGGGGCTACTCTGGACATCCAGAGACAGCAGAGGATGGATCTCCATGATCAACAGATGCTGCTGGCCCAGTTCCATCAGGCCAGGAGGAACCACAGACCACCACAGGTATGGACAGACACACACACACAGTACTACACACACACACACACACACAGTACTACAAACAGTACTACACACACACACACACACACACACAGTACTACACACACACAGTACTACACACACACACACACACACACAGTACTACAAACAGTACTACACACACACAGTACTACACACACACAGTACTACACACACACACACACACACACACACAGTACTACACACACACACACAGTACTACACACACACACAGTACTACACACACACACACACACACACACACACAGTACTACAAACAGTACTACACACACACAGTACTACACACACGCAGTACTACACACACACACACACACACACAGTACTACAAACAGTACTACACACACGCAGTACTACACACACACACAGTACTACACACACACAGTACTACACACACACAGTACTACACACACACAGTACTACACACACACACACACACACACACAGTACTACACACACACAGTACTACACACACACAGTACTACAAACACACAGTACTACACACACACACACACACACACACACAGTACTACAAACAGTACTACACACACAGTACTACACACACACACACACACACACACAGTACTACAAACAGTACTACACACACACAGTACTACACACACACACACACACACACACAGTACTACAAACAGTACTACACACACACAGTACTACACACACACACACACACACACACACACAGTACTACACACACACACACACAGTACTACACACACACACAGTACTACACACACACACACACAGTACTACACACACACACACAGACTAATGGACATTCCATTTGACATGACCCTCCTTCTGATCTGTTTTGGCCAATCAGAAACATGCATGCTTTTGCAGAATATTTAATGCAATCCTCTCATTGGCAGAATGAATGTCCTTCACATGCATAGGCTACGTGAGTTTATAGTCCTGCCTTTCCAACACACAGCTCCCGGCGGTCACTGTCTTCTGAACTGATGTGCAGGCAGGGCTCTTCTAAAGTGTACATGACCTTTATTCTGTATAGAAACCATGTTTATATTTACATTGGCCATTTTAGCTTTGATGAGCATTTGCCTTTATAAAATAATTGGTCATAAATAATGCCAGGTATTTAATATTAGGAGTACAGCAATCATTCTGGCATTGTTGCAAAGCTCAGATTCTCCCCATTTTCAATTGATCCAATGCTATTTAACCCCCTACAGCTGTTATGATGGGGAGAAAATCAGAGCTGTAAACTGATCCAATGCTATTTAACCCCCTACGGCTGTTATGGTGGGGAGAAAATCAGCTGTAAACTGTTAAGGTGAAGGGCAAAGGTCTCCCCCAAAAACTGTGACACTTAATAATTATTATATTTTAGGCTTCATTAAATAAGCCTGAAGCCCCCCCCCAAAACCCATCTATCACTACATTTAGCTGTCATTTCTAAATGTTGGTGAAGATGTCATTCTTGCATTCTATGGCCAGAAAAAGACATAATTTGAGGGCTAAATGAATAGGCCAGTGGCCAACTGCAAGGAACACAAGCTACAGACACGGCTTGTATGAGTCATTTTCTCTCTATCAGAAATGAAGCCATTAGACACTTGTATATCTGAAGGAATAAACGTGTAAGTCAATAATGATGACTCATATGCAGTTGTGTGAAGCGGACCAAGTCATTGGGCGTCTCTCTAAAGAGGAAAGGTGGAATAAATGAGTCAGGAGGAGCTTTTCTGGATTTAACACAGTTCTCTATTGAGGGCCTTTGGTCAACACACACACTCCAACATAATCAATGGAAATCTCCCAAGGAAAAACATACATCTTCTTCTCGAGATGAAACAGGAACACAATACGATTATCTTTAAACTACAACACAAGTCACGGGATTGTCACCGTCTTAGTGGTTCTTCATGGATAGCTCCTCTGTCTCGGTGGCCATTCTTAGTGGTTCTTCATGGATAGCTCCTCTGTCTCGGTGGCCATTCTTAGTGGTTCTTCATGGATAGCTCCTCTGTCTCGGTGGCCATTCTTAGTGGTTCTTCATGGATAGCTCCTCTGTCTCGGTGGCCATTCTTAGTGGTTCTTCCTGGATAGCTCCTCTGTCTCGGTGGCCATTCTTAGTGGTTCTTCATGGATAGCTCCTCTGTCTCGGTGGCCATTCTTAGTGGTTCTTCCTGGATAGCTCCTCTGTCTCGGTGGCCATTCTTAGTGGTTCTTCATGGATAGCTCATCTGTCTCGGTGGCCATTCTTAGTGGTTCTTCCTGGATAGCTCCTCTCTCTCGGTGGCCATTCTTAGTGGTTCTTCCTGGATAGCTCCTCTGTCTCGGTGGCCATTCTTAGTGGTTCTTCATGGATAGCTCCTCTGTCTCTGTGGCCATTCTTAGTGGTTCTTCATGGATAGCTCCTCTGTCTCGGTGGCCATTCTTAGTGGTTCTTCCTGGATAGCTCCTCTATCTCGGTGGCCATTCTTAGTGGTTCTTCATGGATAGCTCCTCTGTCTCGGTGGCCATTCTTAGTGGTTCTTCCTGGATAGCTCCTCTCTCTCGGTGGCCATTCTTAGTGGTTCTTCCTGGATAGCTCCTCTGTCTCGGTGGCCATTCTTAGTGGTTCTTCATGGATAGCTCCTCTGTCTCGGTGGCCATTCTTAGTGGTTCTTCATGGATAGCTCCTCTGTCTCGGTGGCCATTCTTAGTGGTTCTTCATGGATAGCTCCTCTGTCTCGGTGGCCATTCTTAGTGGTTCTTCCTGGATAGCTCCTCTCTCTCCGTGGCCATTCTTTGTGGTGCTTCATGGATAGCTCCTCTGTCTCGGTGGCCATCTTCCAGAGATAGTTTTCCCCTCCCCTCTCTGCTGGTTCCGTACTCTCTCTTATAGGGGAAGGAGAATATGTCATTAGTACCATCAGCTGTAGTTAATTGCCCCTGGTTACCTTGTCTCCCATGCCTTGTT
Source organism: Oncorhynchus kisutch (assembly GCF_002021735.2). Lineage (NCBI taxonomy): Eukaryota > Metazoa > Chordata > Actinopteri > Salmoniformes > Salmonidae > Oncorhynchus > Oncorhynchus kisutch. The sequence goes on along the minus strand of NW_022261982.1, from coordinate 6,053,313 downwards.
GGGCTGCTATCCGTGAGCCCAGCCTGCCCTTTGGTTACCTTGTCTCCCATACCTTGTTGGGCTGCTATCCGGGAGTGCAGCCTGGCCTCTGGTTACCTTGTTGGGCTACTATCCGTGAGCCCAGCCTGCCCTCTGGTTACCTTGTCTCCCATGCCTTGTTGGGCTGCTATCCGTGAGCCCAGCCTGCCCTCTGGTTGCCTTGTTGGGCTGCTATCCGTGAGCCCAGCCTGCCCTCTGGTTGCCTTGTTGGGCTGCTATCCGTGAGCCCAGCCTGCCCTCTGGTTGCCTTGTTGGGCTACTATCCGTGAGCCCAGCCTGCCCTCTGGTTACCTTGTCTCCCATACCTTGTTGGGCTACTATCCGTGAGCCCAGCCTGCCCTCTGGTTACCTTGTCTCCCATACCTTGTTGGGCTACTATCCGTGAGCCCAGCCTGCCCTCTGGTTACCTTGTCTCCCATACCTTGTTGGGCTACTATCCGTGAGCCCAGCCTGCCCTCTGGTTACCTTGTCGGGCTGCTATCCGTGAGCCCAGCCTGCCCTCTGGTTACCTTGTCGGGCTGCTATCCGTGAGCCCAGCCTGCCCTCTGGTTACCTTGTCGGGCTGCTATCCGTGAGCCCAGCCTGCCCTCTGGTTACCTTGTTGGGCTGCTATCCGTGAGCCCAGCCTGTCCTCTGGTGGTCCTTCCACAGCAGATAATGAGAGTTAGCTAGCTATAGCCACATAGTGCATTTCCGATCATTGTGATGAGTCTTCCATTTATATCAAATCACATTTTATTGGTCACATGTTTAGCAGATGTTATTGCGGGTGTAGTGAAATGCTTGTGTTCCTAGTTCCAACAGTGCAGTAATATCTAACAATTCACAACAATACACACAAATCTAAAAGTCAAAGAATGGAATTAAGAAATATATATATATTTTTTTTTAACCTTTATTTAACCAGGCAAGTCAGTTAAGAACAAATTCTTATTTTCAATGACGGCCTAGGAACAGTGGGTTAACTGCCTGTTCAGGGGCAGAACGACAGATTTGTACCTTGTCAGCTCGGGGATTCGAACTTGCAACCTTTACGTTACTAGTCCAACGCTCTAACCACTAGGCTACCCTGCCACCCCTATACATGTTAGATATAGAATACAGTGTATACAGCTCCAATGACTGGCACCCCTGACTGGCAACGCATTAACAATATAATTAGAGAGAAACTCAAAATACCAACGTGTGAGAAATACTGGACTTTATTAATGTTTCCATGGAACCAACCAAAATCATACAATTATTTAATAAAAAATCAATTTCACCAAAATCAAGGTTTCATAATTATTGGCACTCCTCATTTCGTACTTAGTGCAACCACCTCTGGCAAGGACAACAGCATGGAGTCTTTTCCTGTGATGTTTGACCAGGTTCAGGAACACATTTGGAGGGATTTTGGACCATTCCTCTATGCAGATCCTTTATAGATCCTTCACATTCTTGGGTTTGTTCTTATCCACTGCCCTCTTCAACTCAGCACACAGGTTTTTGATTGGATTGAGGTCCGGCGACAGATGGCCATGGCAGAACATTGATTTTGTTGTCACAGAACCATTTCTATGTGGATCTTGAGGTATGTTTTGGGTCTTGGTCTTGTTGGAAAGTCCACCTACGGCCAAGTCCCAACCTTCCTTGCAGAGGCAACCAGAGTGTCAGGTACTTGGTGGAATTCATTATGCACACAATGTATATAGACAAAGAAAAATTATACTGTGTTATTGACTTGTTAATTGTTTACTCCATGTGTAACTCTGTGTTGTCTGTTCACACTGCTATGCTTTATCTTGACCAGGTCGCAGTTGCAAATGAGAACTTGTTCTCAACTAGCCTACCTGGTTAAATAAAGGTGTTCTCAACTAGCCTACCTGGTTAAATAAAGGTGTTCTCAACTAGCCTACCTGGTTAAATAAAGGTGTTCTCAACTAGCCTACCTGGTTAAATAAAGGTGTTCTCAACTAGCCTACCTGGTTAAATAAAGGTGTTCTCAACTAGCCTACCTGGTTAAATAAAGGTGTTCTCAACTAGCCTACCTGGTTAAATAAAGGTGTTCTCAACTAGCCTACCTGGTTAAATAAAGGTGAATTAAAAAAATAAAAAATAAAATAAAATCGTAACCAGTGCCCCTGGACCTCTGGAATTAAAACAGACCCAAAACATCACTGACCCCACTCCATGTTTCACCGTGAGTACGAGGTGCCTCTCCTTGTAGGCATTTCTGTTTGACCGTGAGTACGAGGTGCCTCTCCTTGTAGGCATCTCTGTTTGACCGTGAGTACGAGGGGCCTCTCCTTGTAGGCATCTCTGTTTGACCGTGAGTACGAGGTGCCTCTCCTTGTAGGCATCTCTGTTTGACCGTGAATACGAGGTGCCTCTCCTTGTAGGCATCTCTGTTTGACCGTGAGTACGAGGTGCCTCTCCTTGTAGGCATCTCTGTTTGACCGTGAGTACGAGGTGCCTCTCCTTGTAGGCATCTCTGTTTGACCGTGAGTACGAGGTGCCTCTCCTTGTAGGCATCTCTGTTTGACCGTGAGTACGAGGTGCCTCTCCTTGTAGGCATCTCTGTTTGACCGTGAGTACGAGGTGCCTCTCCTTGTAGGCATCTCTGTTTGACCGTGAGTACGAGGTGCCTCTCCTTGTAGGCATCTCTGTTTGACCGTGAGTACGAGGTGCCTCTCCTTGTAGGCATCTCTGTTTGACCGTGAGTACGAGGTGCCTCTCCTTGTAGGCATCTCTGTTTGACCGTGAGTACGAGGTGCCTCTCCTTGTAGGCATCTCTGTTTGACCGTGAGTACGAGGTGCCTCTCCTTGTAGGCATCTCTGTTTGACCGTGAGTACGAGGTGCCTCTCCTTGTAGGCATCTCTGTTTGACCGTGAGTACGAGGTGCCTCTCCTTGTAGGCATCTCTGTTTGACCGTGAGTACGAGGTGCCTCTCCTTGTAGGCATCTCTGTTTGACCGTGAGTACGAGGTGCCTCTCCTTGTAGGCATCTCTGTTTGACCGTGAGTACGAGGTGCCTCTCCTTGTAGGCATCTCTGTTTGACCGTGAGTACGAGGTGCCTCTCCTTGTAGGCATCTCTGTTTGACCGTGAGTACGAGGTGCCTCTCCTTGTAGGCATCTCTGTTTGACCGTGAGTACGAGGTGCCTCTCCTTGTAGGCATCTCTGTTTGACCGTGAGTACGAGGTGCCTCTCCTTGTAGGCATCTCTGTTTGACCGTGAGTACGAGGTGCCTCTCCTTGTAGGCATCTCTGTTTGACCGTGAGTACGAGGTGCCTCTCCTTGTAGGCATCTCTGTTTGACCGTGAGTACGAGGTGCCTCTCCTTGTAGGCATCTCTGTTTGACCGTGAGTACGAGGTGCCTCTCCTTGTAGGCATCTCTGTTTGACCGTGAGTACGAGGTGCCTCTCCTTGTAGGCATCTCTGTTTGACCGTGAGTACGAGGTGCCTCTCCTTGTAGGCATCTCTGTTTGACCGTGAGTACGAGGTGCCTCTCCTTGTAGGCATCTCTGTTTGACCGTGAGTACGAGGTGCCTCTCCTTGTAGGCATCTCTGTTTGACCGTGAGTACGAGGTGCCTCTCCTTGTAGGCATCTCTGTTTGACCGTGAGTACGAGGTGCCTCTCCTTGTAGGCATCTCTGTTTGACCGTGAGTACGAGGTCTCTCCTTAGGCCTCTGTTGACCGTGAGTACGAGGTGCCTCTCCTTGTAGGCATCTCTGTTTGACCGCGAGTACGAGGTGCCTCTCCTTGTAGGCATCTCTGTTTGACCGCGAGTACGAAGTGCCTCTCCTTGTAGGCATCTCTGTTTGACCGCGAGTACGAGGTGCCTCTCCTTGTAGGCATCTCTGTTTCACCGCGAGTACGAGGTGCCTCTCCTTGTAGGCATCTCTGTTTCACCGTGAGTACGAGGTGCCTCTCCTTGTAGGCATCTCTGTTTCACCGTGAGTACGAGGTGCCTCTCCTTGTAATCATCTCTGTTTGACCGTGAGTACGAGGTGCCTCTCCTTGTAGGCATCTCTGTTTGACCGTGAGTACGAGGTGCCTCTCCTTGTAGGCATCTCTGTTTGACCGTGAGTACGAGGTGCCTCTCCTTGTATGCATCTCTGTTTGACCGTGAGTACGAGGTGCCTCTCCTTGTAGGCATCTGTTTCACCGTGAGTACGAGGTGCCTCTCCTTGTAGGCATCTCTGTTTGACCGTGAGTACGAGGTGCCTCTCCTTGTAGGCATCTCTGTTTCACCGTGAGTACGAGGTGCCTCTCCTTGTAGGCATCTCTGTTTCACCGTGAGTACGAGGTGCCTCTCCTTGTAGGCATCTCTGTTTGACCGTGAGTACGAGGTGCCTCTCCTTGTAATCATCTCTGTTTCACCGTGAGTACGAGGTGCCTCTCCTTGTAGGCATCTCTGTTTGACCGTGAGTACGAGGTGCCTCTCCTTGTAGGCATCTCTGTTTTACCGTGAGTACGAGGTGCCTCTCCTTGTAGGCATCTCTGTTTGACCGTGAGTACGAGGTGCCTCTCCTTGCATCTCTGTTTGACCGTGAGTACGAGGTGCCTCTCCTTGTATCATCTCTGTTTCGACGCCAAACATGCCAATGCTGTATGTGACCAGAACGTTCCATTTTGGCCTCATCTGACCAGAGTACCCTCTTCAAGTCATAATTAGAATTACGTTTGGCAAACTCCAAGCGCTTGTGTCTTGGGGTCAGAAAGGGCTTTCTTCTGGCAACCCTTCCAAAGAGCCTATGGTTGTGGAGGTGGAGTCTGATGGTGCTTTCTTCTGGCAACCCTTCCAAAAGAGCCTGTGGTTGTGGAGGTGGAGTCTGATGGTGCTTTCTTCTGCAACCCTTCCAAAGAGCCTGTGGTTGTGGAGGTGGAGTCTGATGGTGCTTTCTTCTGCAACCCTTCCAAAGAGCCTGTGGTTGTGGAGGTGGAGTCTGATGGTGCTTTCTTCTGGTAACCCTTCCAAAGAGCCTGTGGTTGTGGAGTCTGGTGCTTTCTTCTGGTAACCCTTCCAAAGAGCCTGTGGTTGTGGAGGTGGCGTATGACGGTGCTTTTTGAAACCTGGTGACCCCAAGACGCCACCAAGGCCTGCAATTCTTTGACCGTTATTATTGGGGATTTGTTTGCTTCTCTCCCCATTCTCCTCCATATCCTCAGGGGGGAAAATGCATTTGCATCCTCTAACCGTGAGGTTTAACTGTTCCATATCTTTAGAGGTTTTTAAATAATTGCCCTGACAGTGCTCAGTGATATATGAAGGTCTTCGACCAGCTTTCTCTTTTGAACTGACAGTTATTTTGTTGACAGCGGGATATTGCATGCGTGTTTATACCCTAGTGAAACAGGAAGTGGTGTAATGGCTCAATATAGTTATTTAAGATTTAGGTACACGTAAATAAGTGGAACCCTAACCCACACATCAAAGGTACAAAATCTACTCTGACCAAAATATTATTGCAGATCACTTTGATGTATTTAGCTTTTCTATAAAGGTTTGGAAAAACAGGGAGACCTTTTTCCTGTCACCTTTAACCTGTATCCAAGGCTTTGTATTTGTTGCCTATGGTTAATGATGGCTGTGGTTACTGACACAATAGCCATGTTGCCAGCTAAGTTATTTGTTGGTGCGTGCCCTCTCCAAGGTGTCAGGAGCGTTCCACAGGGATGCTGGACCATGTTGACTCCAATGCTTTCCACAGTTGTGTCAAGTTGGCTGGATGTCTTTTGGGTGGTTTCTTGATACACAAAGGAAACTGAGTGTTAGAAACCCAACAGAATTGCAGTTCTTGGCACAAACCGGTGTGCCTGGCACCTACTACCATACCCCGTTCAAAGGCACTTAAATCTTGCCCATTCACCCTCTGAAAGGCACACATAGACAATTCATGTCTCAATTGTCTCAAGGCTTTAAAATCCTTGTTTAACCTGTCTCCTCCCCCTTCATCTACACTGATTGAAGTGGATTTAACAAGTTACATCAACAAGGGATCATAGCTTTCACCTGGTCAGTCATGGAAAGAGCAGGTGTTCCTAATGTTTTGTATACTCAGTGTATACTAGTAAGCCTATTTGGACAAGGCTGAATATGCACAAAATGGAAGTTAGAGGTAGCCTATATATATGAATGATTTAATGGAAAATGCATTGACTAAAATGACTGCATAAAATTAGACTAAAATTGTCCAGAGTTTTGGTCGACTGACGACAACTGAAACTAAGAAGGACAAAATGACTAAAAGCTATTTGTCAGACTCAAACTAAATCTAAAATGGCTGCCAAAATGAACACAGTCTCTGACTTCAGTGCATTCAAGACAACTGGGAACTCTGGGGGGGGGACTAAGCTGACTGGGAAAAATCACTTTGAACGGTTATCTCAGAATTACATGTTGGAAACTCGGACATCATCCTAGAGCTCCAACTTCTCTGACTTGAAGATCACTGATGTCGTGATTTTTCCCAGTCTGAGATCTTTTTTTTTTTTTTTCCCCAGAGTTCCCAGTTGTCTTGAACGCACCATGATTGTCCCCCTCTATGCTTCCCAGAATGGCCTAATGAACTGGAACAGGTTTTTCCCATCGCTGAGACACAGAGGACAGAACCTTCCCCCAGAGCTGCAGCCACACCCCTCTCCACCGCTGCAGCCACACCCCTCTCCACCGCTGCAGCCACACCCCTCTCCACAGCAGCTCCACCCCACAGCTCCTCCACTGCTGGAGCCCACAGCTCCTCCCTTGGTCAACACTCCTGTAGCTGAAGAACAGGTGAGCACTGTGAGTGAGTGCGGACACGGAATTGCGTTTCTTTACCAGTTTCGTGTTAGCATTTCTCTGATGTTTGTGTGTGTTTATTTCTGTTTCCCATAGGTTGCCAGATTGATGGAGATGGGCTTCTCCAGAATAGATGCTCAGGATGCCCTCAGAGCGTCCAACAACGACATCAACGTGGCAACCAACTTTCTACTGCAGCATTTAGGGTAGGGAGGAGTTTGAAAGATGTAGAACCTGAGAGAGTAAAACAACAGAGGGAACAGAATGAAGAGTGGGTCTGATCCAGTGAGCAGGGTCCTGGGGGTTTGAGGCCAGGGGGACCGGCCTGCTCTGGAGCTCCAGAGGACTACACAGAGAATAACTCAACACAGACTACACAATTACTAGGAGGAAAGGAGAGAGGAGGACAGTAATGCTGCTGCTGTCCACCGTGCTTCCTGAAGGGTGAATAGGGCTGTCCACAGTGCTTCCTGGTAGTGGGTACACAGCCCTGTTCCAGATAGTTTGGATACTCTGTCCTGTTCCAGATAGTTTGAATACTCTGTCCTGTCACCTTGCTGCTGAGGGACAGAAGATGGAGGATCAGAAGGCTGCTATACTCAGGGCTTGTTGCATCTAGTGTCTTCTCTATACTCTAGCATTACCGTGGTTCATTACTACTTCCTCCACCTCTCACACACACACACACACACACACACACACACACACACACACACACACACACACACACACACACACACACACACACACACACACACACACACACACACACATTTGCCAGTCCCTAAAGGTTTTCTTTTGTGTCATTTGTCCATGGACAGTGAATACAGGAGTTTGTTTGACTTCTGCAGAATTCATCTAAAATCTTAAAGGGGTTTGAAATGAGGAGAATATACTAAATTATGGAAACTGTCAATCTTGTATACTCAATGAAAAACATCTGCACATGTAATACTTAGTGGATGGCTTGTATGTTTAGCTGCTCAGTGGCTACATTCTGGTTAACTACACTATGGAATAAAATCATGGTGACAAGATATTAATTATTTAAACTGATTCACTAGTTTTTCACAAAATCATTGAGGATTTAACACTTATTTATATAATTTTTATTTACTTTTTGTTTTATGTGACTGACTGTATAAACGGAGGTGTGCTTGTTGTTTGGTTAACCTATGCCTGTGTGTAGTGTCATTATGCTACAGATTACAAATGATTAACAATTTAACAAACTGCTTCCAACCACTGAAATATATGCAATGTGCTCTGCTGTGGTAACCGTGCTGCCCATACAGCGTTACAACAGTATAATGGCCTAATGAATAAACCTACCTCTCACCTTCAGATGCTTTTCTGCTTTACTTCACAGCATTACTCCTATAACATTTTTATTGTGCTTTGGGATGGCTGCACTGACAACCATGGCGAATAATAGTTCCCGTTTTGAGAGAAATATTGGTTTTACACTGCCATCTCCAGGTCGTTGTTGGAATAGGCACTTTCTGCCAGAGCCTAAATTGTAAGGTGCTCTGAATGTTGCTGTTTGATTCTCAGCGGAATTAGAAATCATGACAATAAACCCGTTTTTATTCTAGAATTTTTTTTGCCGGAAAATGTCTTCTATTTAACACAAAGTGCTATTCTTTCAACAACAGCCCAGCCAACTTTACCTCCAGAGTCCCATCATCCTCCACGGAAGAACACGTCCATGTAGACGCAGATGACGTGTCTGCCCGCTGCAGGAAAAGTATCTGGGTTATGTAGCTACGAAGGCAGACAGATCCCAGCAAGTTAACGTTAGCTACCTTATGTCAACTGTCCTATCTGGTGAATTCAAATGCCAGCTAGCCTGTCACCCCCCTGTGTAGACAGATATTAACGTTACGCCAAGAAACGTTTAGCTAACTAGGTTCGTCGAGAGAAGAGGAAAATGTGCTCCCTGCACAGAGCGAGAGGCTCTGTTTTGGTGATCTTCCTTCTGCTACACAGCGCTACAAGTTTCTATCTACCGGGTCTGGCCCCTGTTAGTTTTTGTGAACCAGGACAAGCTGGGAAAGAGAATGAAGTACCGGACTGTAAGGTAGTTAGATCTATAAAAAATAAGTTAAAATGCGCCAACGGTTTCATGCTATCGTCCTTCTAATTATCAGCTGGCAAGTAAAGCTAGCTACCAGTTAACTTGCCTGCTAGCTGCTAATGTTAGCATTCTGAAACTCCTTGGAAGGGATCAGAACAGCTTGCTGTCTTGGTTACCATGAGAAGCAGGATAGCTGTCATAATGATGAATCACTAGGTAACGTTAGTAGAATCTAAATGTAGCTAGTTAGAACCAGTGTTGTTGGCCAACCAGTCACAGTAAGCTATCTGTAATGCATATTGCTAGCTAGCTACTTAGCACCCCCTACGAGCTAGTTGGGCTACTACTTGTGAGACAACTGCTTAACTTGTGTTGTAGATAGCTAATTAGTTCATCCATACTTTTGATCAGAAGTTACTTGTCATTAAAAAATGTAATTATGTCCCAAATTCCGTATTATCCTAATCTAAAAGAGAGCTGTCAACTGCATGACAGTTGTCTTTGAGGAAGGGCCTGAATAAGAACGGATAAGAATCAATTCCACTGCAGGACAGGACATAAAGAAATCCTGTAAAGTTATGTAGCCCTCCTCCTCCCTCCCATTTCAGATCTCTAGTCGTTGTGCCTTTGAGAAAAAAAATTGCTGTAATGTGTGCTGTATTCTAGATGTTGTTGCCGATACATTTTGAGAAAATAACTGCTTTTCATTGTTTTTCAGTCGACCATCGAGATATTTGTGAACAGACTGGATTCTGTGGAGTCTGTCTTACCCTATGAATACACTGCGTAAGTACATCAGGAACAACAACTTCTTATTGGTCTTCTACAATTCTCAGTCTTGCTGCTGAAGGCTGTGGGTTCAGTGCTTTTGGACAGTGTTCTTATTGTGTAGTTGCAGACTTAGTGTACGGGGAAGATATAGGTTGCGTTCCAAATGACTCCCTATACAGTGCACTACTTTTGACCAGCGACCTATGGGCCGTGGCCAAAAGTAGTGCACTGTGTAAGGAATAGGGTGACATTTGGGATACAGACATGTGTTGGGAACATGGTGAAGTCAGCCAGGGTAGGACTAGGCGCACTAATACGGTCTGATAAACTAGAGCATCTCTCTGTCACCATCCTCTCTGACTCTTTCTCCTCTCTGTCACTCACCATCCTCTCTGTCACTCACCATCCTCTCCTACTCTTTCTCACCTGTCTCTTTCTCCCGCTCTGTCACTATAGCAGCACCAGCGATATCCAACTGTGATTGGAATTCTGAAGTCCATAGACAGTGTTAATAATACTCTATTGCAGTGCTTGACTTGGACAGGAACTCACTGGGGCTGAGTTCCGGCACCTCTTATAGAATATTAGCTCAAAAGTATGATGGGGCTCCTGCACCTAAATACAAACAGTACCGGCACCTATTTCAGTCCAAGTCGAGCACTGTTCTATTACAGTAGTTCTGCTTCAACAAAATGGCTGCCTAATGTTTAAGATTAGCTGAATCATGGTTTAGAGAAATAGTCAATAGAAGATATAGATATTGGCTTAAGTGAAAGAAACAGGCCAGTTTCAGTCCTTACTCTGGATCTGAAAACTCCAGTGGCATTAAATCAAAGATGGAATACTTTGATAACAATAGCTACTTAGGGTTATTATGTGGCATCTGAATGACTTGATTTATTATTTACCTGAGTTAAATGTGATACTAGAGGCCTCAACATGCTCAGCCACAGGAGCTGTTCTGTCACGTCGTTAGAGGACACTGATGTCCCTTTTCCACCGAGGGGTCGTGGAGAGGGTCAGGGGACTGTAATTGAAGTGACGTTGCAGTGTTAAGTGTGCGTGAGAAATGTGGCCTTCTTTATGTTAGCTTGCTGTGTGATGAGAGAGGAGAGGTTGTTGTTGAAATGTGGCCTTCTTTATGTTAGCTTGCTGTGTGACGAGAGAGGAGAGGTTGTTGTTGAAATGTGGCCTTATTTATGTTAGCTTGCTGTGTGACGAGAGAGGAGAGGTTGTTGTTGAAATGTGGCCTTCTTTATGTTAGCTTGCTGTGTGATGAGAGAGGAGAGGTTGTTGTTGAAATGTGGCCTTCTTTATGTTAGCTTGCTGTGTGACGAGAGAGGAGAGGTTGTTGTTGAAATGTGGCCTTCTTTATGTTAGCTTGCTGTGTGATGAGAGAGGAGAGGTTGTTGTTGAAATGTGGCCTTCTTTATGTTAGCTTGCTGTGTGATGAGAGAGGAGAGGTTGTTGTTGAAATCTGGGTATCAGAGAAAAAGTACCAGCAGCAGATGGTTTAAGAAGACAAAATGCTCCAGTTTGTGAACTGAAGTAGAAATCATATGTTGCGTTAACTCTCAGGGCATGTTCATCTTGTTATGGGCTGGCTTGGTGTTGTGGAGACTCTCAGGGCATGTTCATCTTGTTATGGGCTGGCTTGGTGTTGTGGAGACTCTCAGGGCATGTTCATCTTGTTATGGGCTGGCTTGGTGTTGTGGGGAACTCTCAGGGCATGTTCATCTTGTTATGGGCTGGCTTGGTGTTGTGGGGAACTCTCAGGGCATGTTCATCTTGTTATGGGCTGGCTTGGTGTTGTGGGGAACTCTCAGGGCATGTTCATCTTGTTATGGGCTGGCTTGGTGTTGTGGGGAACTCTCAGGGCATGTTCATCTTGTTATGGGCTGGCTTGGTGTTGTGGGGACTCTCAGGGCATGTTCATCTTGTTATGGGCTGGCTTGGTGTTGTGGGGACTCTCAGGGCATGTTCATCTTGTTATGGGCTGGCTTGGTGTTGTGGGGACTCTCAGGGCATGTTCATCTTGTTATGGGCTGGCTTGGTGTTGTGGGGAACTCTCAGGGCATGTTCATCTTGTTATGGGCTGGCTTGGTGTTGTGGGGAACTCTCAGGGCATGTTCATCTTGTTATGGGCTGGCTTGGTGTTGTGGAGAACTCTCAGGGCATGTTCATCTTGTTATGGGCTGGCTTGGTGTTGTGGGGAACTCTCAGGGCATGTTCATCTTGTTATGGGCTGGCTTGGTGTTGTGGAGAACTCTCAGGGCATGTTCATCTTGTTATGGGCTGGCTTGGTGTTGTGGGGAACTCTCAGGGCATGTTCATCTTGTTATGGGCTGGCTTGGTGTTGTGGGGACTCTCAGGGCATGTTCATCTTGTTATGGGCTGGCTTGGTGTTGTGGGGAACTCTCAGGGCATGTTCATCTTGTTATGGGCTGGCTTGGTGTTGTGGGGAACTCTCAGGGCATGTTCATCTTGTTATGGGCTGGCTTGGTGTTGTGGGGAACTCTCAGGGCATGTTCATCTTGTTATGGGCTGGCTTGGTGTTGTGGGGAACTCTCAGGGCATGTTCATCTTGTTATGGGCTGGCTTGGGGTGTTGTGGGGAACTCTCAGGGCATGTTCATCTTGTTATGGGCTGGCTTGGTGTTGTGGGGACTCTCAGGGCATGTTCATCTTGTTATGGGCTGGCTTGGTGTTGTGGGGACTCTCAGGGCATGTTCATCTTGTTATGGGCTGGCTTGGTGTTGTGGGGACTCTCAGGGCATGTTCATCTTGTTATGGGCTGGCTTGGTGTTGTGGGGACTCTCAGGGCATGTTCATCTTGTTATGGGCTGGCTTGGTGTTGTGGGGAACTCTCAGGGCATGTTCATCTTGTTATGGGCTGGCTTGGTGTTGTGGGGAACTCTCAGGGCATGTTCATCTTGTTATGGGCTGGCTTGGTGTTGTGGGGAACTCTCAGGGCATGTTCATCTTGTTATGGGCTGGCTTGGTGTTGTGGGGAACTCTCAGGGCATGTTCATCTTGTTATGGGCTGGCTTGGTGTTGTGGGGAACTCTCAGGGCATGTTCATCTTGTTATGGGCTGGCTTGGTGTTGTGGGGAACTCTCAGGGCATGTTCATCTTGTTATGGGCTGGCTTGGTGTTGTGGGGAACTCTCAGGGCATGTTCATCTTGTTATGGGCTGGCTTGGTGTTGTGGGGAACTCTCAGGGCATGTTCATCTTGTTATGGGCTGGCTTGGTGTTGTGGGGAACTCTCAGGGCATGTTCATCTTGTTATGGGCTGGCTTGGTGTTGTGGGGACTCTCAGGGCATGTTCATCTTGTTATGGGCTGGCTTGGTGTTGTGGGGAACTCTCAGGGCATGTTCATCTTGTTATGGGCTGGCTTGGTGTTGTGGGGACTCTCAGGGCATGTTCATCTTGTTATGGGCTGGCTTGGTGTTGTGGGGAACTCTCAGGGCATGTTCATCTTGTTATGGGCTGGCTTGGTGTTGTGGGGAACTCTCAGGGCATGTTCATCTTGTTATGGGCTGGCTTGGTGTTGTGGGGAACTCTCAGGGCATGTTCATCTTGTTATGGGCTGGCTTGGTGTTGTGGGGAACTCTCAGGGCATGTTCATCTTGTTATGGGCTGGCTTGGTGTTGTGGGGAACTCTCAGGGCATGTTCATCTTGTTATGGGCTGGCTTGGTGTTGTGGGGAACTCTCAGGGCATGTTCATCTTGTTATGGGCTGGCTTGGTGTTGTGGGGAACTCTCAGGGCATGTTCATCTTGTTATGGGCTGGCTTGGTGTTGTGGGGAACTCTCAGGGCATGTTCATCTTGTTATGGGCTGGCTTGGTGTTGTGGGGAACTCTCAGGGCATGTTCATCTTGTTATGGGCTGGCTTGGTGTTGTGGGGAACTCTCAGGGCATGTTCATCTTGTTATGGGCTGGCTTGGTGTTGTGGGGAACTCTCAGGGCATGTTCATCTTGTTATGGGCTGGCTTGGTGTTGTGGGGAACTCTCAGGGCATGTTCATCTTATGAGCTGGCTTGGTGTTGTGGGGAACTCTCAGGGCATGTTCATCTTGTTATGGGCTGGCTTGGTGTTGTGGGGAACTCTCAGGGCATGTTCATCTTGTTATGGGCTGGCTTGGTGTTGTGGGGAACTCTCAGGGCATGTTCATCTTGTTATGGGCTGGCTTGGTGTTGTGGGGAACTCTCAGGGCATGTTCATCTTGTTATGGGCTGCCTTGGTGTTGTGGGGAACTCTCAGGGCATGTTCATCTTGTTATGGGCTGGCTTGGTGTTGTGGGGAACTCTCAGGGCATGTTCATCTTGTTATGGGCTGGCTTGGTGTTGTGGGGAACTCTCAGGGCATGTTCATCTTGTTATGGGCTGGCTTGGTGTTGTGGGGAACTCTCAGGGCATGTTCATCTTATGGGCTGGCTTGGTGTTGTGGGGAACTCTCAGGGCATGTTCATCTTGTTATGGGCTGGCTTGGTGTTGTGGGGAACTCTCAGGGCATGTTCATCTTATGAGCTGGCTTGGTGTTGTGGGGAACTCTCAGGGCATGTTCATCTTGTTATGGGCTGGCTTGGTGTTGTGGGGAACTCTCAGGGCATGTTCATCTTATGGGCTGGCTTGGTGTTGCTGAAACAGAACGTTTGTCAACTCTCTTTTTCTCTCCTCGTATTCTTCAGGTTTGATTTCTGCGCTATCGACTCTGAGAAGCGCCCGTCTGAGAATTTGGGTCAGGTTTTGTTTGGCGAGAGAATTGAGCCCTCTCCCTACAAGGTGGGTGATGTACACACACACACACACACACACACACACACTTTAATATCCTGTTTGTATTACATTTCTAATCTCATTACAATGTTCTGCACCTTCATACCTCACTCCGAATGACCGACTCCCCCTTCACTCTGGTGTGTACAACCTGTACCTACATGCTAAATCAGGGATGGGCAACTCTGATGGGGGTGGGGGCCACAAAAAACCTGAACTCATCATGGGGGGGGTCGCAGTTGCTCACATGTCTGCGTAGCCACATCCATACCAACCCCGGATAACAAGTTTAGATTGCTACATTTGTTATCCAGTAAGCTATCTGAAATATGTTAGTTAACATGGGCTAGTTGGCTGACCATCACTGACTGACATAACAAGAGAAAAACTGCTGATTCACAGCAAAATTAGAAATGTCACCCTGTGTATTCTACTGGTCTAACTCTCAGCAGGAAGTTGAGTAAATCATTGTATGTCTGTGTGTTGAAGTTTGAGTTCAAGAAGAAGGTGGATTGTAAGCCGGTGTGTACTAAATCCTACAACACCAACAAGCCAGAGGACAAAGCCCACCTGGACTTTCTGAAGAAAGGCATGTTGCTCAACTACCAGCACCACTGGTAAGATGGTCATACTGCTCACTACCAGCACCACTGGTTAGATATTCATACTGCTAACTACCAGCACCACTGGTTAGATAGTCATACTGCTAACTACCAGCACCACTGGTTAGATAGTCATACTGCTCACTACCAGCACCGCTGGTAAGATAGTCATACTGCTCACTACCAGCACCGCTGGTAAGATAGTCATACTGCTAACTACCAGCACCACTGGTTAGATATTCATACTGCTCACTACCAGCACCACTGGTAAGATAGTCATACTGCTAACTTCCAGCACCACTGGTTAGATATTCATACTGCTCACTACCAGCACCACTGGTAAGATAGTCATACTGCTAACTACCAGCACCACTGGTTAGATATTCATACTGCTCACTACCAGCACCACTGGTAAGATAGTCATACTGCTAACTACCAGCACCACTGGTAAGATAGTCATACTGCTCACTACCAGCACCACTGGTAAGATAGTCATACTGCTCACTACCAGCACCACTGGTAAGATATTCATACTGCTAACTACCAGCACCACTGGTTTGATAGTCGTACTGGTTAGATAGTCATACTGGTTAGATATTCATACTGCTAACTACCAGCACCACTGGTTAGATAGTCATACTGGTTAGATAGTCATACTGGTTAGATAGTCATACTGGTTAGAGATCCATTCTCTGCTTTGTGCAACAGACACATATCTAATTTTCCTCTGAATTGAGATGTAAACACACATTTCCCATACAGGAAGTCTAGAGTTCACAAGCTGGGATTCAACCCAGACTTCAGACACCTGCACTGACTCATGTGGCCAATAGGTGTCGAGCTTGGCTTGTATTGTCCTCTGACCCCATAGACACCACTGACCCAATCCCAAATAGATCCCTGAACATTAGGCAGTTGTGAAGATCTGAGAGGATGTGATTGGCATTGACCAGGGGTAGGCGACTAGATTAAACCTCTGACTGAATGTTGTCAGAGCGGATGGGAGGGTGGGTCAGAACATCATCATGATAATCATTTGTGCACTGCAAATTGACCATAACTAAGCCCAAAAAGAGATTGCATTTGAAAATAACATTTTTATACCATGGTCACATTGATACGATTAAGTATTTATAAAAAAAATACATTTGGGCTGAATTCCTGGTGATTTAGCTGGTCTAAAATCCAACAAAACAAATACTGACTTTGTTGCCCCAAAAACGACTCTTGTTGCCGAGCGCTGGTATCCGATATATGGTGAAACTTCCTCCTAGCCTATCAGAGGACAGGGTGGAGTTATTACCATATAGCTCACACCTCTCAAATCCAATCAGATCTCCACAAGTGTTTAGGGGTCGATTTTGGGATTGGACCACAGTCTCAACCGCACACTGTCCTTAACCCTGTGTCTACCTCTCCTGTACCTCTCCTGTACAGTGGACAACATGCTGTATCCCTGTCTGTCTCCTGTACAGTGGACAACATGCTGTATCCCTGTCTGTCTCCTGTAGGATAGTGGACAAAATGCTGTATCCCTGTCTGTCTCCTGTAGGATAGTGGACAACATGCTGTATCCCTGTCTGTCTCCTGTAGGATAGTGGACAACGTGCTGTATCCCTGTCTGTCTCCTGTAGGATAGTGGACAACGTGCTGTATCCCTGTCTGTCTCCTGTAGGATAGTGGACAACATGCTGTATCCCTGTCTGTCTCCTGTAGGATAGTGGACAACATGCTGTATCCCTGTCTGTCTCCTGTAGGATAGTGGACAACATGCTGTATCCCTGTCTGTCTCCTGTAGGATAGTGGACAACGTGCTGTATCCCTGTCTGTCTCCTGTAGGATAGTGGACAACATGCTGTATCCTGTAGGATAGTGGACAACGTGCTGTATCCCTGTCTGTCTCCTGTAGGATAGTGGACAACGTGCTGTATCCCTGTCTGTCTCCTGTAGGATAGTGGACAACATGCTGTATCCCTGTCTGTCTCCTGTAGGATAGTGGACAACATGCTGTATCCCTGTCTGTCTCCTGTAGGATAGTGGACAACATGCTGTCTCCTGTAGGATAGTGGACAACGTGCTGTATCCCTGTCTGTCTCCTGTAGGATAGTGGACAACATGCTGTATCTCTGTCTGTCTCCTGTAGGATAGTGGACAACATGCTGTATCCCTGTCTGTCTCCTGTATGATAGTGGACAACGTGCTGTATCCCTGTCTGTCTCCTGTAGGATAGTGGACAACGTGCTGTATCCCTGTCTGTCTCCTGTAGGATAGTGGACAACGTGCTGTATCCCTGTCTGTCTCCTGTAGGATAGTGGACAACATGCTGTCTCCTGTAGGATAGTGGACAACATGCTGTATCCCTGTCTGTCTCCTGTAGGATAGTGGACAACGTGCTGTATCCCTGTCTGTCTCCTGTAGGATAGTGGACAACATGCTGTATCCCTGTCTGTCTCCTGTAGGATAGTGGACAACATGCTGTATCCCTGTCTGTCTCCTGTAGGATAGTGGACAACATGCTGTATCCCTGTCTGTCTCCTGTAGGATAGTGGACAACATGCTGTATCCCTGTCTGTCTCCTGTAGGATAGTGGACAACATGCTGTATCCCTGTCTGTCTCCTGTAGGATAGTGGACAACATGCTGTATCCCTGTCTGTCTCCTGTAGGATAGTGGACAACATGCTGTATCCCTGTCTGTCTCCTGTAGGAGAGTGGACAACATGCTGTCTCCTGTAGGATAGTGGACAACATGCTGTATCCCTGTCTGTCTCCTGTAGGATAGTGGACAACATGCCGGTGACCTGGTGTTATGACGTGGAGGACGGACAGAAGTTCTGTAACCCAGGGTTTCCCATTGGCTGCTACGTCACTGAGGCGGGACGACCCAAAGACGCTTGTGTTGTCAACGTGAGTCCATTCATATCCTGTGTGTGGAGGTTAGGCCTCTGAGTAGGGCCATTTTTTTTAGTCAGTTAAACGTTTTGCTAGACAAACAGAACACATTATAAGACATTATAAAGGCTTATATTTGCTTATAATATGTTTATAAAGCACATAACTTAAGCGTTTCCTCGTTCCAGTCTGACTTTAAGGACAAAGACACATTCTACGTCTTCAACCATGTTGACATCACCATCCACTATCATGTGGTGGAGAACGAGGCTGCTGGGGCTAGACTGGTCGCTGCCAAGATGGAGCCCAAGAGGTAGGAGGTCAAACGGTCGCTTCACTCAGGGGACAATCCTCACGGTCACTTAGTCATTCATTGATGTGAAGTTAGAATTCACCCCTTAAGGGTTTTCTAGTTCTTAACAATGAATTATTTATTTCTCTAGTCTCCATGAAATGTTCATCCTTAGATAATGTGTGTTTCTACTCCAAGTAACGATGTCTCTCTTTAATTCACATCACGTATTTATTTATTGTGACTTATTCTCTCCTCCTTCCCACCTCCCCTCTTCTTCCTCCCCTCTTCTTCCTCCCCTCTTCTTCCTCTCCTCTCTTCCTCTTCCTCCTCTCCTCCAAAGCTATAAACACACCAAAGTGGAGGCCCCCGACTGTGCAGGGGGGCCCATGTACCTGAACAACAAGTTCAGTGGAGAGCTGAAGATCGGCTATACCTACTCTGTCCAGTTTGTGGTATGTTCCTAAACCCCATGACCGTTTGTAAATGGAAATGCCTCTGTCTGTGTGACTGACTCGGTTCAGTCTCTGGTTGCCTACGTGCTCTAACGCCGGCTAGCCCACTGAGCTAAAGCCTAGACATACGCTTGGGGAGCTAATGCGAGTGGTCAGGTCTCAGGAGAGGTTAGTCATGTGCTCTGGTCAGTGGGTGTAATATAAAAGCTGGTGTTGTATCTAGGAGGACACGCACATCAGATGGGCGTCACGTTGGGACTACATTCTGGAGTCCATGCCCCACACCAACATTCAGTGGTTCAGGTGAGTCTCTCTCACACACACACACACACACACACACACACACACACACACACACACACACACACACACACACACACACACCCCTTCTGTCTGTAACTGTGTGTGTATTGTCTTGTCCCCCAGCATCATGAACTCTCTGGTGATCGTTCTCTTCCTGTCTGGTATGGTGGCTATGATCATGCTGAGGACTCTACATAAGGACATTGCCAGATACAACCAGATGGACTCTGTGGTGAGTCTGGTAAATCCTCCACAGTAATCCAGCTGATTGGTTTCCCTTCAGGTCCCAGTCCACCATGTTGGTTTCCCTTCAGGTCCCAGTCCGCCATGTTGGTTTCCCCTCAGGTCCCACAGTCCCAGTCCGCCATGTTGGTTTCCCTTCAGGTCCCACGGTCCCAGTCCACCATGTTGGTTTCCCTTCAGGTCCCACGGTCCCAGTCCACCATGTTGGTTTGTGGGATGTGTCATATGAGGGCTCTGTCTGTGTGACACTGGCAAGGGTTATCTAGTGCACACAAACACACAGACATGTCTCTGATGAGGAGTGACAGGGCAGTGGTCTGGTCTACTGGTTCGGTACAGACACAAACACACAGACATGTCCCTGATGAGGAGTGACAAGGCAATGGTCTGGTCTACTGGTTCGGTACAGACACAAACACACAGACATGTCCCTGATGAGGAGTGACAGGGTAGTGGTCTGCTCTACTGGTTCGGTACAGACACACAGAACCCCAACAACTGGCTCCAAGCTCTGATTGGCTCCAGCCAGCTGGTGGAGGCTTTGGTTACGACCTCGGGGTGTGTGACCTTGTGTACTCTCCATCTACCATCTCTCATCTCTCCATCTCCAGGAAAACTGACAGCAGATGTTCTCTAGGATGGCTTGTGGGGGTCACTAGGGGTGACATGTATCTATATTACCCCCCCACACCAGCACCTCTCACCCCCGACCCCCTCCCCTACCAGTATTGTAGTCTCTATCTGTCTCCGAGTTCAGTCATTATTTCAGCAGCTCTGTCCCCTCAGCCCCTCCCCCTAGCGATCAGACTCCCTTCAGCCCCTCCCCCTAGCGATCAGACTCCCTTCAGCCCCTCCCCCTAGCGATCAGACTGACAGGTAGCGTCACCGCGGCGACCAGCCTGCTCGTGTTCCAACCCTCTGAAGTCTATCACCGCTAATTGACAGGAGAGACCCCACTCCCTCATCTTCTCCCCCCTGTTATATCCTGCTGGGTTCCCCCCCTCACACCCTCCCTGTCCTCTCCTCATTTGGCCTGAACATTCTTGCTGTTTTGTGATGGTCTTTTTATAGTGAGAGATGTGGTGATGAAGATGTTATATAGAATAAATCCAGTTGAAAGTGAAACTAAGTGAAGGTCTTCCCCTCCTCCCTCTCTGCTGGTCGTGTCAGGAAGATGCCCAGGAGGAGTTTGGCTGGAAGCTGGTCCATGGAGACGTCTTCCGGCCTCCCAGGAAAGGCATGCTCCTCTCTGTCTTTCTGGGATCAGGAACTCAGATCTTCATCATGATGTTCGTCACCCTCTGTGAGTTCTACAATCTACAGCTCTGTGTTTCTGTCTACCTGTTGTTGACTTGTAGGAATGCAAAACAAACCTTCTACACTTGTCCAGAACATTTACTTGTCATTACCCAAAAACAAATTAGCAAGGTAGCATTTAGTATAGAGGAAGTAGTTATTTACTTCTACTCTGAGATTAGGACTAGTGTTTCACTTATTTAATGCATTAACTGACAATCATCTTAGTTATTTAATGCATTAACTGACAGTCATCTTAGTTATTTAATGCATTAACTGACAGTCATCTTAGTTATTTAATGCAATCACTGACAGTCATCTTGGTTATTTAATGTTGTCACTGACAGTCATCTTAGTTATTTAATGTTGTCACTGACAGTCATCTTGGTTATTTAATGTAGTCACTGACAGTCATCTTAGTTATTTAATGCAATCACTGACAGTCATCTTAGTTATTTAATGCAATCACTGACAGTCATCTTAGTTATTTAATGCAATCACTGACAGTCATCTTAGTTATTTAATGTAGTCACTGACAGTCATCTTAGTTATTTAATGCAATCACTGACAGTCATCTTGGTTATTTAATGTTGTCACTGACAGTCATCTTAGTTATTTAATGCAATCACTGACAGTCATCTTGGTTATTTAATGTTGTCACTGACAGTCATCTTAGTTATTTAATGTTGTCACTGACAGTCATCTTGGTTATTTAATGTAGTCACTGACAGTCATCTTGGTTATTTAATGTTGTCACTGACAGTCATCTTAGTTATTTAATGTAGTCACTGACAGTTATTTAATGTAGTCACTGACAGTCATCTTGGTTATTTAATGTAGTCACTGACAGTTATTTAATGTAGTCACTGACAGTCATCTTGGTTATTTAATGTTGTCACTGACAGTCATCTTGGTTATTTAATGTAGTCACTGACAGTCATCTTGGTTATTTAATGTTGTCACTGACAGTCATCTTAGTTATTTAATGTAGTCACTGACAGTTATTTAATGTAGTCACTGACAGTCATCTTGGTTATTTAATGTAGTCACTGACAGTTATTTAATGTAGTCACTGACAGTCATCTTGGTTATTTAATGTAGTCACTGACAGTCATCTTGGTTATTTAATGTAGTCACTGACGGTCATCTTGGTTATTTAATGTAGTCACTGACAGTCATCTTGGTTATTTAATGTTGTCACTGACAGTCATCTTAGTTATTTAATGTAGTCACTGACAGTTATTTAATGTAGTCACTGACAGTTATTTAATGTAGTCACTGACAGTCATCTTAGTTATTTAATGTAGTCACTGACAGTTATTTAATGTAGTCACTGACAGTTATTTAATGTAGTCACTGACAGTCATCTTAGTTATTTAATGTAGTCACTGACAGTCATCTTAGTTATTTAATGTAGTCACTGACAGTCATCTTAGTTATTTAATGTAGTCACTGACAGTCATCTTAGTTATTTAATTATTCAGTAGCAGAAAAGGACCAACAATAACAGCACACAGTTCAGTCAAACCCAACGGTGTGTTTATTTTCTTCTCCATATCCATTGTGCTCCCCTTGTCCAGTCTTTGCCTGCCTGGGCTTCCTGTCCCCGGCGAACCGCGGTGCCCTGATGACGTGTGCCGTGGTGCTCTGGGTCCTACTGGGCACACCAGCCGGCTACGTGGCTGCCCGCTTCTACAAGTGTAAGTGAACATTTGGGCCGAGGGGGGGAAAGGGTCACGACCCCAACTTGACCCTGAAAAGTCGACCAGTCACGACCCAACTGTGCTGGAGGGTAGCTCGTTAGGCCCAATCAGTGTCAGCTGGGGGGGGTGATAGTCTCTGTGTCAATTACTGGTTCAGTGTTCTGTAGAGGCCTGTAGCAGTAGGGGTCCCCCAACCCAACCCTCCCTAGCAACACATGCTCTATGGCCTGAATCCTGCCTCCCTGATAAAGGCTATATGCCTCAACACCTTGGAAGTAAAGAAAGAAGTTTGAATTTCCAAGAAACGTCTGTTTGTCTTCCAAGAGTTGCTGACTGTTTGTCTCCCAAGAGTTGCTGACTGTTTCTCTTCATGTCTGCTCTCTGTGATGTCACAGCCTTTGGTGGGGAGAAATGGAAGACTAACGTCCTGCTGACCTGCTTCCTGTGTCCTGGGTGAGTCTGACTGTACATTGGTTGAGGAGATAGACGTTAGTTTGTGGTTACGGTCAGGGTTGTTAGTTGACGTCTGTCTCTGTGTTCAGGGTTGTTAGTTGACGTCTGTCTCTGTGTTCAGGGTTGATAGTTGACGTCTGTCTCTGTGTTCAGGGTTGATAGTTGACGTCTGTCTCTGTGTTCAGGGTTGATAGTTGACGTCTGTCTCTGTGTTCAGGGTTGATAGTTGACGTCTGTCTCTGTGTTCAGGGTTGATAGTTGACGTCTGTCTCTGTGTTCAGGGTTGATAGTTGACGACTGTCTCTGTGTTCAGGGTTGATAGTTGACGTCTGTCTCTGTGTTCAGGGTTGATAGTTGACGTCTGTCTCTGTGTTCAGGGTTGATAGTTGACGTCTGTCTCTGTGTTCAGGGTTGATAGTTGACGACTGTCTCTGTGTTCAGGGTTGATAGTTGACGTCTGTCTCTGTGTTCAGGGTTGATAGTTGACGTCTGTCTCTGTGTTCAGGGTTGATAGTTGACGTCTGTCTCTGTGTTCAGGGTTGATAGTTGACGTCTGTCTCTGTGTTCAGGGTTGATAGTTGACGTCTGTCTCTGTGTTCAGGGTTGTGTTTGCTGATTTCTTTGTGATGAATCTGATCCTGTGGGGAGAGGGCTCGTCTGCAGCCATGCCCTTTGGCACCCTGGTGGCCATCTTGGCTCTGTGGTTCTGCATCTCTGTCCCCCTCACCTTCATAGGGGCCTACTTCGGCTTCAAGAAGACCGTGAGTACAAGCACACGTCAATATGTGAATACATTCAAACATACACTGTGTCACACACACAAGTCTGTGTGCATATCATGCCTTTCATACTCCTCCCTTCTGTCATGTGATTGGTGCATTTCAGGGGATTGAGCACCCTGTGCGGACCAATCAGATCCCTCGTCAGATCCCGGAGCAGTCGTTCTACACCAGATCTCTCCCAGGGATCGTCATGGGGGGGATCCTCCCGTTCGGCTGTATCTTCATCCAGCTCTTCTTCATCCTCAACAGCATCTGGTGAGTGTCTCAGTTCAGCTACCCTGCAGACGCTGCTGCTCTGTTTTGGGACTGCTACACGAGCAGCTTGTCGCGAAGGCAGAACCAGTCAGTGAGGTTAAAGGTGAACGGGGTTGAGTGAGTAACTGACTACGGCTCTGTAGGTTGACTAGTGGTTGGAGTGAAGCAGAGGACAGCGTGTTTTAAAGGGGTTTCTTTATGATGGATGGTTGTGTCTCACCAGATGCTAGAGCAGTGGGTTATCTTTATCATGGATGGTTGTGTCTCACCAGATGCTAGAGCAGTGGGTTATCTTTATGATGGATGGTTGTGTCTCACCAGATGCTAGAGCAGTGGGTTATCTTTATGATGGATGGTTGTGTCTCACCAGATGCTAGAGCAGTGGGTTATCTTTATGATGGATGGTTGTGTCTCACCAGATGCTAGAGCAGTGGGTTATCTTTATGATGGATGGTTGTGTCTCACTAGATGCTAGAGCAGTGGGTTATCTTTATGATGGATGGTTGTATCTCACCAGATGCTAGAGCAGTGGGTTATCTTTATGATGTATGGTTGTCTCACCAGATGCTAGAGCAGTGGGTTATCTTTATGATGTATGGTTGTGTCTCACCAGATGCTAGAGCAGTGGGTTATCTTTATGATGGATGGTTGTGTCTCACCAGATGCTAGAGCAGTGGGTTATCTTTATGATGGATGGTTGTGTCTCACCAGATGCTAGAGCAGTGGGTTATCTTTATGATGGATGGTTGTGTCTCACCAGATGCTAGAGCAGTGGGTTATCTTTATGATGGATGGTTGTATCTCACCAGATGCTAGAGCAGTGGGTTATCTTTATGATGGATGGTTGTGTCTCTCCAGATGCTAGAGCAGTGGGTTATCTTTATGATGGATGGTTGTGTCTCACCAGATGCTAGAGCAGTGGGTTATCTTTATGATGGATGGTTGTATCTCACCAGATGCTAGAGCAGTGGGTTATCTTTATGATGTATGGTTGTGTCTCACCAGATGCTAGAGCAGTGGGTTATCTTTATGATGTATGGTTGTGTCTCACCAGATGCTAGAGCAGTGGGTTATCTGTATGATGTATGGTTGTGTCTCACCAGATGCTAGAGCAGTGGGTTATCTTTATGATGTATAGTTGTCTCACCAGATGCTAGAGCAGTGGGTTATCTTTATGATGTATGGTTGTGTCTCACCAGATGCTAGAGCAGTGGGTTATCTTTATGATGGATGGTTGTGTCTCACCAGATGCTAGAGCAGTGGGTTATCTTTATGATGGATGGTTGTGTCTCACCAGATGCTAGAGCAGTGGGTTATCTTTATGATGTATGGTTGTGTCTCACCAGATGCTAGAGCAGTGGGTTATCTTTATGATGGATGGTTGTGTCTCACCAGATGCTAGAGCAGTGGGTTATCTTTATGATGGATGGTTGTGTCTCACCAGATGCTAGAGCAGTGGGTTATCTTTATGATGGATGGTTGTGTCTCACCAGATGCTAGAGCAGTGGGTTATCTTTATGATGGATGGTTGTGTCTCACCAGATGCTAGAGCAGTGGGTTATCTTTATGATGGATGGTTGTGTCTCACAACAGGTCTCACCAGATGCTAGAGCAGTGGGTTATCTTTATGATGGATGGTTGTGTCTCACAACAGGTCTCACCAGATGCTAGAGCAATGGGTTATCTTTATGATGGATGGTTGTGTCTCACAACAGGTCTCACCAGATGCTAGAGCAATGGGTTATCTTTATGATGGATGGTTGTGTCTCACAACAGGTCTCACCAGATGCTAGAGCAGTGGGTTATCTTTATGATGTATGGTTGTGTCTCACCAGATGCTAGAGCAGTGGGTTATCTTTATGATGGATGGTTGTGTCTCACAACAGGTCTCACCAGATGTACTACATGTTTGGGTTCCTGTTTCTGGTGTTCATCATCCTGGTAATCACCTGCTCTGAGGCCACCATCCTACTCTGCTACTTCCACCTCTGTGCCGAGGTAAGACACCACACACACCATCCTACTCTGCTACTTCCACCTCTGTGCCGAGGTAAGACACCACACACACCATCCTACTCTGCTACTTCCACCTCTGTGCCGAGGTAAGACACCACACACACCATCCTACTCTGCTACTTCCACCTCTGTGCCGAGGTAAGACACCACACACACCATCCTACTCTGCTACTTCCACCTCTGTGCCGAGGTAAGACACCACACACACCATCCTACTCTGCTACTTCCACCTCTGTGCTGAGGTTAGACACCACACACACACACCATCCTACTCTGCTACTTCCTCCTCTGTGCTGAGGTTAGACACCACACACACACACCATCCTACTCTGCTACTTCCTCCTCTGTGCTGAGGTTAGACACCACACACACACACCATCCTACTCTGCTACTTCCACCTCTGTGCTGAGGTAAGACACCACACACACACACCATCCTACTCTGCTACTTCCTCCTCTGTGCTGAGGTTAGACACCACACACACACCATCCTACTCTGCTACTTCCACCTCTGTGCTGAGGTAAGACACCACACACACACACCATCCTACTCTGCTACTTCCACCTCTGTGCTGAGGTAAGACACCACACACACACACCATCCTACTCTGCTACTTCCACCTCTGTGCTGAGGTAAGACACCACACACACACACCATCCTACTCTGCTACTTCCACCTCTGTGCTGAGGTTAGACACCACACACACACCATCCTACTCTGCTACTTCCACCTCTGTGCTGAGGTAAGACACCACACACACACACCATCCTACTCTGCTACTTCCACCTCTGTGCTGAGGTAAGACACCACACACACACACCATCCTACTCTGCTACTTCTTCCTCTGTGCTGAGGTAAGACACCACACACACACACCATCCTACTCTGCTACTTCCACCTCTGTGCTGAGTTATGACGATCTGAGCATTTCCTGGTCGGGTCATGTGACCAATGGCAATAGTGCCCTTAATGACGAGGATGAAGGGACTGTTTCTCAAATCCTCTTTCTTTGATTCCTAACAGCTTCTCTCTTTAAAAGATAAGTTCCCAAACAAGGGACCTGGAATCTCCTTCTCCACTACGGTTGAGAAGGAGAGTATACAGGATGAAAGGAATAACAGGAAGTTTAATTAAGGAAGCGCTACGTTCTCTCTCTCCATCAGGACTATCACTGGCAGTGGTGTTCCTTCCTGACCAGTGGTCTTGTCTTAGTAAAGATGTTCTAAACACAGAGATATCTAACTGTTCTCTCTGTCTCCATCAGGACTACCACTGGCAGTGGCGTTCCTTCCTGACCAGTGGTTTCACGGCCGTCTACTTCCTGGTCTATGCCATCCACTACTTCTTCTCCAAGCTCCAGATCACAGGATTGGCTAGCACCATCCTCTACTTTGGTTACACCATGATCATGGCTCTCATCTTCTTCTTATTCACAGGTAGGTAGCTGGGGGGGTGGGGCTTCATACTGTAGCTTGCCATGAATAGGATGGACCAGGTCAGAGGGCAGAGGTTATCCTCATTAGTCCAGTTCAATGGACTGGACCAAATAGGACTGGGCATCCTCCCACCCTGACTGTTATGCTGCCTTTCTGGGGTTTAGGTTGAGGTGCAGCTCTACTCGTTTTCACACACACACACACACAGTCGGATGGTGTGTGTGTGTGTGTGTGTGTGTGTGTGGCGTCTGTTGTCGTATCAATGAGAGTTTCCTAGACAGCAGGATGTGGGATTGACAAATGGCCCTGGGAAAGTGTGATTTTCATAGTTTCTCTCTTTCTGTCAATTACATTTCTTGTCTCTCTCTCTCTCTCTCCATCAGGAACGATTGGATTCTTCGCCTGTTTCTGGTTCGTCACCAAGATCTATAGCGTAGTGAAGGTGGACTGAGTAGTTAACCAAAAACTAAACCAATGGATTTTCCTGTTTACTCTGCCACGCCCCCTCACCCCTCCCACCTCACCCTCCCTGGGCTGGAGGGACACTATTTTTACGTTACACCCTGACTGCGTACGGTGACCAGGGCCCACTGGTCTAAATAGGGATCCGTTTGGAACACAACCCCTGTCTACTGCGTGGAAGACGCATTTTTGTCAGAGCAGCAAGACACCAGAGTCTTCCCGTGTGTGTGTGTGTGTACACACATCTATACATAATGTAGTCTGGAGTGCAGGAAATACCTGTTGGAGGTCCAGAACCTACTGCACATCAATGAAACATCCCTTATTCACCTCTGACAAATGGAAACCGGAAATCTAGAAGGTTGTGACTATTAACCCCCCCCCCCCGGTTACAGTTAGTTTCTGTCCCCACGTTGGCGCACGAAGGTGATTTTACGTTGTCATTCAAACTATTAATAGTGTTGGACAATATGATTGTAAATAACTTTTTTTCTAATGCTGATGAATGATTTGGGGTCGTAATAAGTTTATAATGTGCGATGGAATTCCTCCTCTAACCCATGTTCTGGGCTGGTAGTGTAGATGGATGAGAGTCCCAAATGGCACTCCTAGTCTGCACTACAAAAGTAGTCTGCACTATGTAGGGAATAGGGTGCAATTTGGGATGAACACATTTTCTCTGGGGTTTGTTTGTTTTTATTTTGTATTATAAATGCTTGAGTATTAATCAACTGGTCTGTTATTTAACTTTATATTCCAATTACATATTTTTCTGTCTTCTTTATTTAATTTTTGCCTCAGACACGTGCCTCATCAGTAGTTCATTTTATTTTCAAAAACCCACCGTTTGGGATTTTGTGAAAGGCATCATCGACTTCTATGTTCCAAATGGCACCCTATTCCCTATGTCGTGCACTACCCTTGATCAAGGGTTCGGATCTAAAGTAGTGCACCACATAGGGAATAGGGTGCCATTTGGGACATCGTCCATCAGTTATGTGGGGCTCTGATTCTTATAACCTTTCAGTGTAAATATACTCTCTTCATAAATGATACTAGTTTCATTAGTCTGACCGAGCATCTGGGTTCCTTCTCTCCTTCACTGGTTTGAAATGATGTAATTATGATCTGAAAAATAAGAAATGGTCCATTCAAAATAAAACAATGTTCCTGTTTTGAGTGTTTTTGTTTTCCTGTGTCTTTAAGAGCGGAGTCAGTGTAAAGTATTGGACAACTCAGTCAAGTGAGGTTGATATATTGATCCGGGGCTGAGGAGAGGCCCTGCTGTGGTGCCCACTAAGCTGAGGAGAGGCCCTGCTGTGGTGCCCACTAAGCTGAGGAGAGGCCCTGCTGTGGTGCCCACTAAGCTGAGGAGAGGCCCTGCTGTGGTGCCCACTAAGCTGAGGAGAGGCCCTGCTGTGGTGCCCACTAAGCTGAGGATGACCTAAAGGTCACATAAAGGCAAGACCTTCTGTACAATTCGCTGACATTTGTGAGATGGGAACGACGGGGAAGTTCCCCCACAGAGCCAGAGCACCTCACTGCCGACGGAGGCTTGGTCAAGAATGGTCACAGTGGTCAGGCTGGTTATAATGATCACAGTGGTCAGGCTGGTTATAATGATCACAGTGGTCAAGCTGGTTATAATTATCACAGTGGTCAGGCTGGTTATAATGATCACAGTGGTCAAGCTGGTTATAATTATCACAGTGGTCAGGCTGGTTATAATGATCGCAGTGGTCAGGCTGGTTATAATGATCAGACTGGTTATAATGATCACAGCGGTCAGGCTGGTTATAATGATCACAGTGGTCAGGCTGGTTATAATGATCACAGCGGTCAGGCTGGTTATAATGATCACAGTGGTCAGGCTGGTTATAATGATCACAGTGGTCAGACTGGTTATAATGATCACAATGGTCAGGCTGGTTATAATGATCACAGTGGTCAGGCTGGTTATAATGATCAGGCTGGTTATAATGATCAGGCTGGTTATAATGATCAGACTGGTTATAATGATCACAGCAGTCAGGCTGGTTATAATGATCACAGTGGTCAGACTGGTTATAATGATCACAGTGGTCAGGCTGGTTATAATGATCACAGCGGTCAGGCTGGTTATAATGGTCAGGCTGGTTATAATGGTCACAGTGGTCAGGCTGGTTATAATGGTCACAGTGGTCAGGCTGGTTATAATGGTCAGGCTGGTTATAATGGTCACAGTGGTCAGGCTGGTTATAATGGTCAGGCTGGTTATAATGATCAGGCTGGTTATAATGATCACAGCGGTCAGGCTGGTTATAATGATCAGGCTGGTTATAATGGTCACAGTGGTCAGGCTGGTTATAATGATCACAGTGGTCAGGCTGATTATAATGATCACAGTGGTCAGGCTGGTTATAAAGGTCAGGCTGGTTATAATGATCACAGCATTCAGGCTGGTTATAATGGTCAGGCTGGTTATAATGATCACAGCGGTCAGGCTGGTTATAATGATCACAGTGGTCAGGCTGGTTACAATGATCACAGCGGTCAGGCTGGTTATAATGATCGCAGTGGTCAGGCTGGTTATAATGGTCAGGCTGGTTATAATGATCACAGCGGTCAGGCTGGTTATAATGATCACAGCATTCAGGCTGGTTATAATGGTCAGGCTGGTTATAATGATCACAGTGGTCAGGCAGATTATAATGATCACAGTGGTCAGGCTGGTTATAATGATCACAGCGGTCAGGCTGGTTATAATGATCGCAGTGGTCAGGCTGGTTATAATGGTCAGGCTGGTTATAATGATCACAGCGATCAGGCTGGTTATAATGATCACAGTGGTCAGGCTGGTTATAATGATCACAGCGGTCAGGCTGGTTATAATGATCGCAGTGGTCAGGCTGGTTATAATGGTCAGGCTGGTTATAATGATCACAGCGGTCAGGCTGGTTATAATGATCACAGCGGTCAGGCTGGTTATAATGATCGCAGTGGTCAGGTTCGTTAGGTGTGCTTTAGGTAGTTTTTTAGGGAAGGGGGGTTTGGGGTACAAAGATGTTTGGGAGATAGACATCCACACTACTTCAGTTTCTACAGTGCATTCGGAAAGTATTCAGACCCCTGGACTTCTTCCACGTTTTGTTACGTTACAGCCTTATTATAAAATCAATCTACACACGACACCCCATAATAACAAAGCAAAAACAGATTTTTTGAAATGTTTGCAAATGTATAAAAATAAAAATAAACGGAAATGTCACATTTAAGTAAGTATTCAGACCCTTTACTCAGCACTTTGTTGAAGCACCTTTGGCAGTGATTACAGCCTTGAGTCCTCTTGGATATGACACTACAAGCTTGGCACACCTGTATTTGGGGAGTTTCTCGTTCTTCTCTGCAGATCCTCTCAAGCTCTGTCAGGTTGGATGGGGAGCATCGCTCCACAGCTATTTTCAGGTTTCTCCAGAGATGTTAGATCGGGTTCAAGTCCGGTCTCTGGCTGGGCCACTCAAGGGCATTCAGAGACTTGTCCCGAAGCCACTCCTGTGTTGTCTTGTCTGTGTGCTTAGGGGGCATCCCATTGATCCCAAAACTTCCTTTGAATGTGCAGGAAATGCCTGCAGGTCATCCCCACCTACCCTCAGTCTACAAGGTCAAACAGAATTGTAGTATCAGTGAAAACGGACTGAAGATCAGTTAGGTTACAGAACACACATACTGCCAAAGAGACTTCCCTTATGGCCCATTCCCCTATAGGTTATCATCAACATGTCACAGTGTGTATTCACATGCTCCACAGTGTTTCTACACACACAGCTAATGAAAGGGGTGGACAGCCTTTAGTCTGTTTCACTCATCCATTCAAAGGCTTTAAGGACACAGGTCTCTTCAAAGCCTCCCGCCATGTTAACCCCTCCTCCACTCCTGTCACCCATGTCCGTGCAGAGACACTGGCTGACCGATGTCATTGTGATGACACTCTGTTCCGTGGTTCT
Organism: Oncorhynchus kisutch; assembly: GCF_002021735.2. NCBI lineage: Eukaryota > Metazoa > Chordata > Actinopteri > Salmoniformes > Salmonidae > Oncorhynchus > Oncorhynchus kisutch. The sequence goes on along the minus strand of NW_022261982.1, from coordinate 6,021,709 downwards.
CTTTAGAATGGTGGATTGTCCAGAACATTCTGCTTGTCAGAGTCACACATGGAGGATCAGCTGGGGCTCTCAGCAGTGAATCAGCTTCTGATTCAGCACCTCTCAATGTTATTGAGTTCCAGAGCTTTATAAGAGAGGAAGGAGGGAGAATCTAGGGTTTTACTGAATGGGATTTGAAGTCTTGTCTGTGTAACTGGGGCTGTGTGTAGAACAGAGGGGCTTGAGTCAGTGTTTTCTGGGTGAAGTGGAAAGGAAGTAAAAGGTTGTAATTGTCCACTTGGTTGGTTCACCTCTTTCCACTGAGACAGAGGTGACTCATACTGCTGTAAGTTACAACACAAACACAAAAACACATTGCATTTCCATGGGGAATAAACACATTGCATTTCCATGGGGAATAAACACATTGTATTTCCATGGGGAATAAACACATTGTATTTCCATGGGGAATAAACACATTGTATTTCCATGGGGAATAAACACATTGCATTTCCATGGGGAATAAACACATTGCATTTCCATGGAGAATAAACACATTGCATTTCCATGGGGAATAAACACATTGCGTTTCCATGGGGAATAAACACATTGCATTTCCATGGGGAATAAACACATTGCATTTCCATGGGGAATAAACACATTGCATTTCCATGGGGAAAAAACACATTGCGTTTCCATGGGGAATAAACACATTGCGTTTCCATGGGGAATAAACACATTGCATTTCCATGGGGAATAAACACATTGTATTTCCATGGGGAATAAACACATTGCATTTCCATGGGGAATAAACACATTGCATTTCCATGGGGAATAAACACATTGCATTTCCATGGAGAATAAACACATTGCATTTCCATGGGGAATAAACACATTGCGTTTCCATGGGGAATAAACACATTGCATTTCCATGGGGAATAAACACATTGCATTTCCATGGGGAATAAACACATTGCATTTCCATGGGGAATAAACACATTGCATTTCCATGGGGAATAAACACATTGCGTTTCCATGGGGAATAAACACATTGCATTTCCATGGGGAATAAACACATTGCATTTCCATGGGGAATAAACACATTGCGTTTCCATGGGGAATAAGCTTTGCCTCACAGTATGTCTGATGTATGAAGACCTGGTTGGTTTTCCTCTTCATATGGAAACATGGAGGTGACTCATTCTGCTGTGAGCTTAGGCTCCACAACACATACAAACACACTCACACACACACACACACACACACACACACACACACATTGTATTTCACTGGGGGGAAAACACCTTTGATGACGATGATGTATGAAGAGGACGATGGTGATGGTGATGATGATGAAGATGGTGATTAAGATGATGATGATGAAGCTTTATTTGAACCACAGACACCAGTCATTGTTTTATGGGTCGTTTTTAACGAGGGTGGACAGACGGCAGCCATCTTCCCACAGAAGCTCCTGTCATGGCTGACTGACTGATGATTTCTAAAGAATGAAAACGTCCTGGTGAGATGGTATTTTGAGAGAGGGAGAGATAGAGAGAGACAGAGCCAGAGCGAGACAGAGACAGACAGAGGCAGAGAGAGACAGAGCCAGAGAGAGACAGAGCCAGAGCGAGACAGAGAGAGACAGAGCCAGAGCGAGACAGAGACAGAGGCAGAGCGAGACAGAGAGAGACAGAGACAGAGCCAGACAGATAGAGACAGAGGGAGCGAGAGAGACAGAGGGAGAGAGAGAGACAGAGGGAGAGAGAGAGACAGAGCCAGAGCGAGACAGAGACAGACAGAGGCAGAGAGAGACAGAGCCAGAGCGAGACAGAGAGAGACAGAGCCAGAGCGAGACAGAGAGAGACAGAGCCAGAGCGAGACAGAGAGAGACAGAGACAGAGCGAGACAGAGACAGAGGCAGAGCGAGACAGAGAGAGACAGAGACAGAGCCAGACAGATAGAGACAGAGGGAGCGAGAGAGACAGAGGGAGAGAGAGAGACAGAGGGAGAGAGAGAGACAGACAGACAGAGGGAGAGAGAGAGAGAGACAGACAGACAGACAGACAGACAGACAGACAGACAGACAGAGAGGGAGAGAGAGCGAGAGAGCGAGAGAGACAGACAGAGGAAGAGAGAGAGAGACAGACAGACAGACAGACAGACAGACAGACAGACAGACAGACAGACAGACAGACAGACAGACAGAGAGAGAGCATTCATCTCTTTGTGTGTGACTGTCTCATCTCTGATGACTCCTGGAGCTCCAGGCCGTTCCCTCCTCCTTTCTCCTGCTCTGTGGTTTTATTCCAGCTCCTTTTGTCTCAGCACCTCATTACTTGTTCTGAGCTCTGTATTAACTCCTCCTCTTTCTCCTCGCCTGCTGATCAGTCACACAGCTGACCCTCCTGTGGCACTTTTACACCCACATACATTCTTTACAGATTGCTTAGAAACCTGCCATCCGTCTGATGAAATTAGGACGGAGGAATGTCTGCAAATAAACATTGCTAACGTTATACTGTGGCATATTGCCATTAGAAAGGGAGGAGAGGTCTCCATTCAGGAGAATCAGGTGGAAACCCACTGACTGTACAATTGTGTTGCCCCACTGTTATGTTGTTGAGACCAGAGAGATACAACCAAGTGGAATGTCTTGAGTCTCAGTCTTCAACACTGCTATCTGTATTGAGCTGGAGCCCCTTGGTTCGACCCTCCATCACTCAGACAACAACAGACCAGTCTATTAC
>NW_022261982.1:5876480-6016480 GCF_002021735.2 Oncorhynchus kisutch | reverse complement strand
GGAGGGAGTTAGAGGAGAGGGTTAGAGTTAGAGGAGAGGAGAGGGTTAGAGGAGAGGAGAGGGTTAGAGGAGAGGAGATGGTTAGAGTTAGAGGAGAGTGTTAGAGTTAGAGGAGAGGGTTAGAGTTAGAGGAGAGGAGAGGGTTAGAGTTAGAGGAGAGGAGAGGAGAGGGGGGAGAGGGTTAGAATTAGAGGAGAGGAGAGGAGAGGGGGAGAGGGTTAGAGTTAGAGTTAGAGGAGAGGAGAGGAGAGGAGAGGAGAGGAGAGGAGAGGAGAGGAGAGGAGAGGAGAGGAGAGGAGAGGAGAGGAGAGGAGAGGAGAGGAGAGGAGAGGAGAGGAGAGGGTTAGAGTTAGAGGAGAGGAGAGGGTTAGAGGAGAGGAGAGGGTTAGAGTTAGAGGAGAGGGTTAGAGTTAGAGGAGAGGGGAGGAGAGGGTTAGAGGAGAGGAGAGGGTTAGAGTTAGAGGAGAGGGTTAGAGTTAGAGGAGAGGGGAGGAGAGGGTTAGAGGAGAGGAGAGAGTTAGAGGAGAGGAGAGGGTTAGAGGAGAGGAGAGGGTTAGAGGAGAGAGTTAGAAGAGAGTTAGAGGAGAGGAGAGGGTTAGAGGAGAGGAGAGGGTTAGAGTTAGAGGAGAGGGGAGGAGAGGGTTAGAGGAGAGGAGAGAGTTAGAGGAGAGGAGAGGGTTAGAGGAGAGGAGGGAGTTAGAGGAGAGGAGAGGGTTAGAGGAGAGGAGAGAGTTAGAGGAGAGGAGAGGGTTAGAGGAGAGGAGGGAGTTAGAGGAGAGGAGAGGGTTAGAGGAGAGGAGAGGGTTAGAGGAGAGGAGAGGGTTAGAGGAGAGGAGAGAGTTAGAGGAGAGGAGAGGGTTAGAGGAGAGGAGATGGTTAGAGTTAGAGGAGAGGAGAGGGTTAGAGGAGAGGACAGGGGAGGAGAGGTGAACACCTGGAGACAGTGTGAGGTGGGTTAACATGTCTCCAGGGCTTTACCATGATGGAGAACACCTGGAGACAGTGTGAGGTGGGTTAACATGTCTTCAGGGCTTTATCATGATGGAGAACACCTGGAGACAGGGCTTTCCCATGATGGAGAACACCTGGACACAGTGTGAGGTGGGTTAACATGTCTTCAGGGCTTTACCGTGATGGATAACACCTGGAGACAGTGTGAGGTGGGTTAACATGTCATCAGGGCTTTACCATGATGGAGAACACCTGGAGACAGGGCTTTCCCATGATGGAGAACACCTGGAGACAGTGTGAGGTGGGTTAATATGTCTTCAGGGCTTTACCATGATGGAGAACACCTGGAGACAGGGCTTTCCCATGATGGAGAACACCTGGAGACAGTGTGAGGTGGGTTAATATGTCTTCAGGGCTTTACCATGATGGAGAACACCTGGAGACAGTGTGAGGTGGGTTAATATGTCTTCAGGGCTTTACCATGATGGAGAACACCTGGAGACAGTGTGAGGTGGGTTAACATGTCTTCAGGGCTTTACCATGATGGAGAACACCTGGAGACAGGGCTTTCCCATGATGGAGAACACCTGGAGACAGTGTGGGGTGGGTTAACATGTCTTCAGGGCTTTACCATGATGGAGAACACCTGGAGACAGGGCTTTCCCATGATGGAGAACACCTGGAGACAGTGTGGGGTGGGTTAACATGTCTTCAGGGTGGTCGTCAGTAAAGGGCTCTTCATTTAATATAACAGGCTTGTAGAATAAATACACTTTTGACTTATCAAAGGGATGCAAAGGGCACTCATTTCCTGGAACAACCCAGGTGCAAGCAACCTCAGATCAGTGTAACTAACTACCTCTGTGAACACACAGAGCCCTGACTAACTACCTACCTTTGTGAACACACAGAGATCCCTGTGAACCCTGACTAACTACCTACCTTTGTGAACACACAGAGATCCCTGTGAACCCTGACTAACTACCTACCTCTGTGAACACACAGAGATCCCTGTGAACCCTGACTAACTACCTACCTTTGTGAACACACATACGTCCCTGTGAGCTCTGACCAAGTTCCTACCTCTGTGAACACACAGAGATCCCTGTGAGCCCTGACTAACTACCTCCATAAACAGATCCCTGACTGTTTCACATCAGTGTGTAGTCGTCACACAGCCTGCCTGTTTCCCCTGATTACAGTGGAGTTCAGCAAGGCCTGCTGCTGCCCCAGGAAGCTGCTGTAGCACGGCTCTTATTGTTTCACTGATGTTTTATAGCTGTTTCTGTGGAATAGTAAAGTCCTCTGGGAAACACACACACACACACAACAATGTCCTCTGGGAGACACACACACACACAACAATGTCCTCTGGGAGACACACACACACACAACCAAGTCCTCTGGGAGACACACACACACACACAACCAAGTCCTCTGGGAGACACACACACACACACAACCAAGTCCTCTGGGAGACACACACACACACAACCAAGTCCTCTGGGAGACACACACACACACACAACCAAGTCCTCTGGGAGACACACACACACACAACCAAGTCCTCTGGGAGACACACACACACACACACAACCAAGTCCTCTGGGAGACACACACACACAACCAAGTCCTCTGGGAGACACACACACACAACCAAGTCCTCTGGGAGACACACACACAACCACGTCCTCTGGGAGACACACACACACACAACCAAGTCCTCTGGGAGACACGCACACACAACAAAGTCCTCTGGGAGACACACACACACACACAACCAAGTCCTCTGGGAGACACACACACACAACCAAGTCCTCTGGGAGACACACACACACAACCAAGTCCTCTGGGAGACACACACACACACAACCAAGTCCTCTGGGAGACACACACACACACACAACCACGTCCTCTGGGAGACACACACACACAACAATGTCCTCTGGGAGACACACACACACAACAATGTCCTCTGGGAGACACACACACACAACAAAGTCCTCTGGGAGACACACACACACACAACAATGTCCTCTGGGAGACACACACACACACAACCAAGTCCTCTGGGAGACACACACACACAACAATGTCCTCTGGGAGACACACACACACAACAAAGTCCTCTGGGAGACACACACACACACAACAATGTCCTCTGGGAGACACACACACACACAACAAAGTCCTCTGGGAGACACACACACACAACCAAGTCCTCTGGGAGACACACACACACACACACACACACAACAAAGTCCTCTGGGAGACACACACACACACACACAACCACGTCCTCTGGGAGACACACACACACACACAACCACGTCCTCTGGGAGACACACACACACACACACACAACCAAGTCATCTGGGAGACACACACACACAACCACGTCCTCTGGGAGACACACACACACACACAACCACGTCCTCTGGGAGGTACACACATACACAACCACGTCCTCTGGGAGGTACACACACACAACCAAGTCCTCTGGGAGACACACACACACAACCAAGTCCTCTGGGAGACACACACACAACCAAGTCCTCTGGGAGACACACACACACACAACAAAGTCCTCTGGGAGACACACACACAACAAAGTCCTCTGGGAGACACACACACACACACACAACAATGTCCTCTGGGAGACACACACACACACACAACCAAGTCCTCTGGGAGACACACACACAACCAAGTCCTCTGGGAGGTACACACACACACACACACACACAACCAAGTCCTCTGGGGGGTACACACACACACACAACAAAGTCCTCTGGGAGGTACACACACACACACACACACACACACAACCAAGTCCTCTGGGAGACACACACACAACCAAGTCCTCTGGGAGGTACACACACACACACACACACACAACCAAGTCCTCTGGGGGGTACACACACACACACAACAAAGTCCTCTGGGAGGTACACACACACACACACAACCACGTCCTCTGGGAGGTACACACACACACAACCACGTCCTCTGGGAGGTACACACACACAACAAAGTCCTCTGGGAGACACACACACAACAAAGTCCTCTGGGAGACACACACACACACAACCAAGTCCTCTGGGAGACACACACACACACAACAAAGTCCTCTGGGAGACACACACACACACACACAACAAAGTCCTCTGGGAGGTACACACACACAACCAAGTCCTCTGGGAGACACACACACACACAACAAAGTCCTCTGGGAGACACACACACACACACACAACAATGTCCTCTGGGAGACACACACACAGACACAACAAAGTCCTCTGGGAGACACACACACACACAACAAAGTCCTCTGGGACACACACACACACACACACACACAACAATGTCCTCTGGGAGACACACACACACAACAAAGTCCTCTGGGAGACACACACACACACAACAAAGTCCTCTGGGAGGTACACACACACACAACCAAGTCCTCTGGGAGACACACACACAACCAAGTCCTCTGGGAGACACACACACAACCAAGTCCTCTGGGAGGTACACACACACACACACAACCAAGTCCTCTGGGAGGTACACACACACACACACACAACCACGTCCTCTGGGAGACACACACACACACACACACAACCACGTCCTCTGGGAGGTACACACACACACAACCACGTCCTCTGGGAGGTACACACACACAACCAAGTCCTCTGGGAGACACACACACACAACAAAGTCCTCTGGGAGACACACACACAACAAAGTCCTCTGGGAGACACACACACAACCAAGTCCTCTGGGAGACACACACACACAACAAAGTCCTCTGGGAGACACACACACACAACAAAGTCCTCTGGGACACACACACAACAAAGTCCTCTGGGAGACACACACACACAACAAAGTCCTCTGGGACACACACACAACAAAGTCCTCTGGGAGACACACAACAAAGTCCTCTGGGAGACACACACACACACAACAAAGTCCTCTGGGACACACACACAACAATGTCCTCTGGGAGACACACACACACAACAAAGTCCTCTGGGAGACACACAACAAAGTCCTCTGGGAGACACACACACACACAACAAAGTCCTCTGGGACACACACACAACAATGTCCTCTGGGAGACACACACACACAACAAAGTCCTCTGGGAGACACACACACAACCACGTCCTCTGGGAGGTACACATACACAACCAAGTCCTCTGGGAGACACACACACAACAAAGTCCTCTGGGAGACACACACACAACAAAGTCCTCTGGGAGACACACACACACACAACAATGTCCTCTGGGAGACACACACACACACAACAAAGTCCTCTGGGAGGTACACACACACACAACCAAGTCCTCTGGGAGACACACACACAACCAAGTCCTCTGGGAGACACACACACAACCAAGTCCTCTGGGAGGTACACACACACACACACAACCAAGTCCTCTGGGAGGTACACACACACACACACACACACACAACCACGTCCTCTGGGAGACACACACACACACACACAACCACGTCCTCTGGGAGGTACACACACACACAACCACGTCCTCTGGGAGGTACACACACACAACCAAGTCCTCTGGGAGACACACACACACAACAAAGTCCTCTGGGAGACACACACACAACAAAGTCCTCTGGGAGACACACACACAACCAAGTCCTCTGGGAGACACACACACACAACAAAGTCCTCTGGGAGACACACACACACAACAAAGTCCTCTGGGACACACACACAACAAAGTCCTCTGGGAGACACACACACACAACAAAGTCCTCTGGGACACACACACAACAAAGTCCTCTGGGAGACACACAACAAAGTCCTCTGGGAGACACACACACACACACAACAAAGTCCTCTGGGACACACACACAACAATGTCCTCTGGGAGACACACACACACAACAAAGTCCTCTGGGAGACACACAACAAAGTCCTCTGGGAGACACACACACACACAACAAAGTCCTCTGGGACACACACACAACAATGTCCTCTGGGAGACACACACACACAACAAAGTCCTCTGGGAGACACACACACAACCACGTCCTCTGGGAGGTACACATACACAACCAAGTCCTCTGGGAGACACACACACAACAAAGTCCTCTGGGAGACACACACACAACAAAGTCCTCTGGGAGACACACACACACACAACAATGTCCTCTGGGAGACACACACACACACAACAAAGTCCTCTGGGAGGTACACACACACACAACCAAGTCCTCTGGGAGACACACACACAACCAAGTCCTCTGGGAGACACACACACAACCAAGTCCTCTGGGAGGTACACACACACACACACAACCAAGTCCTCTGGGAGGTACACACACACACACACACACACACAACCACGTCCTCTGGGAGACACACACACACACACACAACCACGTCCTCTGGGAGGTACACACACACACAACCACGTCCTCTGGGAGGTACACACACACAACCAAGTCCTCTGGGAGACACACACACACACACAACAAAGTCCTCTGGGAGACACACACACAACAAAGTCCTCTGGGAGACACACACACAACCAAGTCCTCTGGGAGACACACACACACAACAAAGTCCTCTGGGAGACACACACACACAACAAAGTCCTCTGGGACACACACACAACAAAGTCCTCTGGGAGACACACACACACAACAAAGTCCTCTGGGACACACACACAACAAAGTCCTCTGGGAGACACACAACAAAGACCTCTGGGAGACACACACACACACAACAAAGTCCTCTGGGACACACACACAACAATGTCCTCTGGGAGACACACACACACAACAAAGTCCTCTGGGAGACACACACACAACAAAGTCCTCTGGGACACACACACAACAATGTCCTCTGGGAGACACACACACAACCACGTCCTCTGGGAGACACACACACACACACACACAACCACGTCCTCTGGGAGGTACACACACACACAACCACGTCCTCTGGGAGGTACACATACACAGCCAAGTCCTCTGGGAGACACACACACAACAAAGTCCTCTGGGAGACACACACACAACAAAGTCCTCTGGGAGACACACACACACACACAACAAAGTCCTCTGGGAGACACACACACACACACAACAAAGTCCTCTGGGACACACACACACACAACCACGTCCTCTGGGAGACACACACACAACCAAGTCCTCTGGGAGACACACACACACACAACAAAGTCCTCTGGGAGACACACACACAACAAAGTCCTCTGGGAGACACACACACACACAACAAAGTCCTCTGGGAGACACACACACACAACAAAGTCCTCTGGGAGACACACACAACAAAGTCCTCTGGGAGACACACACACACAACCACGTCCTCTGGGAGACACACACACAACAATGTCCTCTGGGAGACACACACACAACAATGTCCTCTGGTAGACACACACACAACAAAGTCCTCTGGGAGACACACACACAACAATGTCCTCTGGGAGACACACACACAACAAAGTCCTCTGGGAGGTACACACACACACACACACACACAACAAAGTCCTATGGGAGACACAAACACACACAACAAAGTCCTCTGGGACACACACAACAAAGTCCTCTGGGACACACACACACAACAATGTCCTCTGGGAGACACACACACACAACAATGTCCTCTGGGAGACACACACACACAACAAAGTCCTCTGGGAGGTACACACACACAACAAAGTCCTCTGGGAGGTATGGGTCTGACTGGGAGCCTTGTGACGGGGAAGGGGGAAGGTGTGTGTGTGTGTGTGTGTGTGTGTGTGTGTGTGTGTGTGTGTGTGTGTGTGTGTGTGTGTGTGTGTGTGTGTGTGTGTGTGTGTGTGTCCGCCACTGCCTCCTGATGCTGGTGTTTTATAGGAGAAACGTGGAAGCCATTAGGGAGAGGTATTTCTTAACAACATTCATTACCGGCAGAGAGACGGCAGCGTTTCTGTCTTCCACACTCAGATGCAGATTCAATGAGACGCCCGATCCAGGGTCCGACTGGGACCAGAAATCAGCCCAGATATTTATATCACACAGGTCCTAGTTATTCGTGCCCGGCCCGATGGCCAGTCCGTGCGCGGCCCGGTGGCCAGTCCGTGCCCTGCCCGGTGGCCAGTCCGTGCCCGGCCCGGTGGCCAGTCCGTGCCCGGCCCGGTGGCCAGTCCGTGCCCGGCCCGGTGGCCAGTCCGTGCCCGTCCCGGTGGCCTGTCCGTGCCCGGCCCGATTCCTACCAACTTCAGTTGTCATGTCTGGTGTTTATTTGTTTCTGGGGTGTCTTTATCACAATGTCTTTAAGGTTTTGGATAATCCCAAATGAAGACACGAAATCTGACCTGTGGATTACAAGTGTTCCTGGTGTCTCCTTTAAAGAATAAGAGGGTTGAGGGGTCAACTGGGACTGTTCCCACCATTGTTCCTACCATTGTTCCCACCATTGTTCCCACCATTGTTCCCACCATTGTTAACCCCTCTTTCTTTGTTTTCCTCTTCTCTCCATCTCTCTCTCTCTCTGGAGAGGGGGTCATGGTTGGCTTGACTCTGATGGAGGAGCTCTCCTGCTCTCCTCAATCTAAGTATTTCATTCTCCTCTGTGTCTCTCTCTGTGTCTCTCTCTCTGTGTCTCTGTCTCTCTGTGTCTCTGTCTCTCTCTCTCTGTGTCTCTCTCTCTCTGTCTCTCTGTGTCTCTCTCTCTGTCTCTGTGTCTCTGTCTCTCTCTCTCTCTTGTTTTACTGAAGGGTTTATTGACTGATAATAAGCATTAGTCAACCTCCAACACACCCCACCTTCTCCAAATTCTTGCTGAGCAAATCACACACACACACCCCTGAGAAATACTGTGACAGAGCATGAAACATGTCTCTCTCTGAGACGATCTTAGCAAGTTAGATAAACTCAACGTGGATTTATTTTTGATTTAAGTGCTTTCTTGATAATATTTTTGATGAACCTTTGTGATGTAATTAAATCCCAGGTCAGATCAGAGGTACCCAGCAGCACATATTGAAAGGTATTTAACTCCACCGATCCGGAATATCTGAGGCCCCATGGTAACAGGAGTATCTATGGTAACAGGAGTATCTATGGTAACAGGAGTATCTATGGTAACAGGAGAATCTGAGACCATATGGTAACAGGAGTATCTGAGACCCTATGGTAACAGGAGTATCTATGGTAACAGGGGTATCTATGGTAACAGGAGTATCTGAGACCCTATTGTAACAGGAGTATCTATGGTAACAGGAGTATCTATGGTAACAGGAGTATCTATTGTAACAGGAGTATCTGAGACTATGGTAAAATGAGTATCTATGGTAACAGGAATATCTGAGGCCCCATGGTAACAGGAGAATCTATGGTAACAAGAGTATCTGAGACCCTATGGTAACAGGAGTATCTATGGTAACATGAGTATCTTAGGCCCTATGGTAACATGCATATCTGAGGCCCGATTGTAACAGGAGAATCTGAGACCCCATGGCAACAGGAGTATCTGAGGCCCTATGGTAACAGTAGAATCTATGGTAACAGGAGTATCTGAGGCCCCATGGTAACAGGATATCTGAGGCCCCATAGTAACAGGAGTATCTGAGGCTCCATGGTAACAGGAGTATCTATGGTAACAGGAGTATCTGAGGCCCTATGCTAACAGGAGTATCTGATGCACTATGGTATCAGCGGAATCTATGGTAACAAGAGTATCTATGGCAAGAGGAGTATCTTAGGCCCTATGGTAACAGGAGAATCGATTTTGGATAGGGGACTAAAGGACATGCTATGGAGAATGGATAGGGGACTAAAGGACATGCTATGGAGAATGGATAGGGGACTAAAGGACATGCTATTTGATGGAGAATGGATAGGGGACTAAAGGACATGCTATGGAGAATGGATAGGGGACTATAGGACATGCTATTTGATGGAGAATGGATAGGGGACTAAAGGACATGCTATTTGATGGAGAATGGATAGGGGACTAAAGGACATGCTATGGAGAATGGATAGGGGACTAAAGGACATGCTATTTGATGGAGAATGGATAGGGGACTAAAGGTCATGCTATGGAGAATGGATAGGGGACTATAGGACATGCTATTTGATGGAGAATGGATAGGGGACTAAAGGACATGCTATGGAGAATGGATAGGGGACTAAAGGACATGCTATGGAGAATGGATAGGGGACTAAAGGACATGCTATTTGATGGAGAATGGATAGGGGACTAAAGGACATGCTATGGAGAATGGATAGGGGACTAAAGGACATGCTATTTGATGGAGAATGGATAGGGGACTAAAGGACATGCTATGGAGAATGGATAGGGGACTATAGGACATGCTATTTGATGGAGAATGGATAGGGGACTAAAGGACATGCTATTTGATGGAGAATGGATAGGGGACTAAAGGACATGCTATGGAGAATGGATAGGGGACTAAAGGACATGCTATTTGATGGAGAATGGATAGGGGACTAAAGGACATGCTATGGAGAATGGATAGGGGACTAAAGGACATGCTATTTGATGGAGAATGGATAGGGGACTAAAGGACATGCTATGGAGAATGGATAGGGGACTATAGGACATGCTATTTGATGGAGAATGGATAGGGGACTAAAGGACATGCTATTTGATGGAGAATGGATAGGGGACTAAAGGACATGCTATGGAGAATGGATAGGGGACTAAAGGACATGCTATTTGATGGAGAATGGATAGGGGACTAAAGGTCATGCTATGGAGAATGGATAGGGGACTATAGGACATGCTATTTGATGGAGAATGGATAGGGGACTAAAGGACATGCTATGGAGAATGGATAGGGGACTAAAGGACATGCTATGGAGAATGGATAGGGGACTAAAGGACATGCTATTTGATGGAGAATGGATAGGGGACTAAAGGACATGCTATGGAGAATGGATAGGGGACTAAAGGACATGCTATTTGATGGAGAATGGATAGGGGACTAAAGGACATGCTATGGAGAATGGATAGGGGACTATAGGACATGCTATTTGATGGAGAATGGATAGGGGACTAAAGGACATGCTATTTGATGGAGAATGGATAGGGGACTAAAGGACATGCTATGGAGAATGGATAGGGGACTAAAGGACATGCTATTTGATGGAGAATGGATAGGGGACTAAAGGTCATGCTATGGAGAATGGATAGGGGACTAAAGGACATGCTATTTGATGGAGAATGGATAGGGGACTAAAGGACATGCTATTTGATGGAGAATGGATAGGGGACTAAAGGACATGCTATGGAGAATGGATAGGGGACTAAAGGACATGCTATGGAGAATGGATAGGGGACTAAAGGACATGCTATTTGATGGAGAATGGATAGGGGACTAAAGGTCATGCTATGGAGAATGGATAGGGGACTAAAGGACATGCTATTTGATGGAGAATGGATAGGGGACTAAAGGTCATGCTATGGAGAATGGATAGGGGACTAAAGGACATGCTATTTGATGGAGAATGGATAGGGGACTAAAGGACATGCTATGGAGAATGGATAGGGGACTAAAGGACATGCTATGGAGAATGGATAGGGGACTAAAGGACATGCTATTTGATGGAGAATGGATAGGGGACTAAAGGTCATGCTATGGAGAATGGATAGGGGACTAAAGGACATGCTATTTGATGGAGAATGGATAGGGGACTAAAGGTCATGCTATGGAGAATGGATAGGGGACTAAAGGACATGCTATTTGATGGAGAATGGATAGGGGACTAAAGGTCATGCTATGGAGAATGGATAGGGGACTAAAGGACATGCTATGGAGAATGGATAGGGGACTAAAGGACATGCTATGGAGAATGGATAGGGGACTAAAGGACATGCTATTTGATGGAGAATGGATAGGGGACTAAAGGTCATGCTATGGAGAATGAATGCTATTTTTCTCTTTCCCACTTTGCAGGCTGTGGGCTCATCTCAGATGGCCCCCAATCTAGTACACTACTTTCAACCACTCCTATGGGCTGTACAGGGAAGGAGGTGTGATTCAGGATCCAGACTATGTCCACTGAGACAGAGTGGCGTCACCGGGTCTAAGAATGTCCCTTTATCTGCAGTCAGTGTCCCAATCAGCCACATAAGACAATGGGGAAGAAGTGTTGTTATGACAACGGAACGCTGTTCCCCCGGTAGGTTCCATGTTAAAAGCCCTCTCTTACTCATCTCAGCAGTGTTGTTAGGACAACAGAATGCTGTTCCCCCGGTAGGTTCCATGTTAAAAGCCCTCTCAGCAGTGTTGGGACAACAGAACGCTGTTCCCCCGGTAGGTTCCACGTTAAAAGCCCTCTCAGCAGTGTTGGGACAACAGAACGCTGTTCCCCCGGTAGGTTCCATGTTAAAAGCCCTCTCTTACTCATCTCAGCAGTGTTGTTAGGACAACAGAACGCTGTTCCCCCGGTAGGTTCCACGTTAAAAGCCCTCTCAGCAGTGTTGTTAGGACAACAGAACGGTGTTCCCCCGGTAGGTTCCACGTTAAAAGCCCTCTCTTACTCATCTCAGCAGTGTTGGGACAACAGAACGCTGTTCCCCCAGTAGGTTCCACATTAAAAGCCCTCTCTTACTCATCTCAGCAGTGTTGTTAGGACAACAGAACGGTGTTCCCCCGGTAGGTTCCACGTTAAAAGCCCTCTCTTACTCATCTCAGCAGTGTTGTTAGGACAACATCTGGTTGATTCCTACCATTCACAAAGGCACTTCCTGTATATAATGCCAACGAGAAAGTAGCATTTTCAACTTTCAAAGTGAATAGAAACAGAGAAAGACCATTCATGATGCTTCCTAGAACAAAAGAGGAGGCCCCTTATATAGTCAATATAATTCACTTACTGCTTAAAAACAAGCACACAACTTGTTACTTCTGGGGGAAATGATGATTATTTATTATTATTTATACACACAGTTTCTATTCACTTTGACCACATAGAAAACATATTTGTCTGACTGAAATCCGCTGTTATTAGCAGAGATAGAGGAGGAATCTGTTGTGTGGTAATTAACAGCTCACCAATAGACATATCAATGTGGGAATAGGGTTTAATGAGGCACTATGAAAGGCTGAGAAAATAGATTTTAAAACACAATAATAAACCTCGTCGCTGTAAGTCAACACAGCAACGACCACCACACTGATCAGCACAGTCACATGTAAACAGAGTGACTCATCATGAGGTTCTGGCAACATTTCTCACATTCAGAATTCAACGAAACCCCATCACGGTTTTACACCCAAGTCATTAAGTACATCATAACATGGCTTCTATAGGGCCGGAGCTGCTGTCAAGGGAACGTTCACCATTTCTTCCATTGGAAGTAGTCATTAGAGAGTCTATCTGACAGTTATTGAACAGAGCAAACCGTCTCAGAGGTACCTTAATGTTTACATTACTACACCAGACGCTCTGCTTTAGTAGCGTAGCTATACAACCAGACACTCTGCTTTAGTAGCGTAGCTATACAACCAGACGCTCTGCTTCAGTAGCGTAGCTATACAACCAGACGCTCTGCTTCAGTAGCGTAGCTATACAACCAGACACTGCTTTAGTAGCGTAGCTATACAACCAGACACTCTGCTTTAGTAGCGTAGCTATACAACCAGACACTCTGCTTCAGTAGCGTAGCTATACAACCAGACACTCTGCTTTAGTAGCGTAGCTATACAACCAGACACTCTGCTTTAGTAGCGTAGCTATACAACCAGACACTCTGCTTTAGTAGCGTAGCTATACAACCAGACACTCTGCTTCAGTAGCGTAGCTATACAACCAGACACTCTGCTTTAGTAGCGTAGCTATACAACCAGACACTCTGCTTCAGTAGCGTAGCTATACAACCAGACACTCTGCTTTAGTAGCGTAGCTATACAACCAGACACTCTGCTTCAGTAGCGTAGCTATACAACCAGACACTCTGCTTTAGTAGCGTAGCTATACAACCAGACACTCTGCTTTAGTAGCGTAGCTATACAACCAGACACTCTGCTTTAGTAGCGTAGCTATACAACCAGACACTCTGCTTTAGTAGCGTAGCTATACAACCAGACACTCTGCTTTAGTAGCGTAGCTATACAACCAGACACTCTGCTTCAGTAGCGTAGCTATACAACCAGACACTCTGCTTTAGTAGCGTAGCTATACAACCAGACACTCTGCTTTAGTAGCGTAGCTATACAACCAGACACTCTGCTTTAGTAGCGTAGCTATACAACCAGACACTCTGCTTTAGTAGCGTAGCTATACAACCAGACACTCTGCTTCAGTAGCGTAGCTATACAACCAGACACTCTGCTTCAGTAGCGTAGCTATACAACCAGACACTCTGCTTTAGTAGCGTAGCTATACAACCAGACACTCTGCTTTAGTAGCGTAGCTATACAACCAGACACTCTGCTTCAGTAGCGTAGCTATACAACCAGACACTCTGCTTCAGTAGCGTAGCTATACAACCAGACACTCTGCTTCAGTAGCGTAGCTATACAACCAGACACTCTGCTTTAGTAGCGTAGCTATACAACCAGACATGAGTCCATTACATTTGTCAAATACTTGAGATGCGCTTGATTTAGTTTGTCTGGTACCCAGGAACCAATGGACCGATCAGAAAAGTGCCAACTCCATAATTAAGTAAATCAAGCGCAGCTCAAATATCTTTAAGAATCTAACTCGGATCAGGCCCCGTATTTACAAAGCAGTTTTGTCTGTTAAATCCTAGATCATCTAGGATCATCTATCATTCCTACTCTGAGACGCTCTGTGAATACGGGCCCCCGGGTGTCAATCAGAGGGGTGTTGTCTTTAATCTCTTATGGCAATACATTTCATGGCTACGGCTTCTCATTAGATAACACACGGACATCAGGGCCTGTACTCATAAAGCGCCTCAGAGTGCTGATCCTGGATCAGGTCCTCCTTGTCTAATGCTATCTTTTTCAATATGATTTTTAAAAGGCTAAACTGATCCCAGATCAGCACTAGGATCTGGTCCTCTCACTCACTATGATCTAAAAGGCTAACCTGATCCCAGATCAGCACTAGGATCTGGTCCTCTCTAGTATTCATTATTATCTAAAAGGCTAACCTGATCCCAGATCAGCACTAGGATCTGGTCCTCTCTCTAGTATTCATTATGATCTAAAAGGCTAACCTGATCCCAGATCAGCACTCTTACATGGCGCTACATTATGAACACTGGCCCAGACATTCACACATACAGTAAGTCTCCATTACATCTGTCCTTCTCCATATTGACAGGGGAAGTGTGTTGTGCTCATCGCTCCCGAGTGGCGCAGCGGTCTAAGGCACTGCATCTCAGTGCATGGAGTTGTGTCACTACAGTCCCTGGTTCGAATCCAGGCTGTATCATATCCGCCCGTGATTGGGAGTCCCACAATTGTCCCAGTGTCGTCCGGGTTTGGCCGGGGGTAGGCCGTCATTGTAAATAAGAATTTGTCCTTAACTGACTAGCCTCGTTAAATAAAAGGTTAAAATAATAATAATAATAATAAGTGTTTTAAATAATCCCATGGCCATATTGATGTTCTTACAGCCTCTACCCCTGTATTTAGGATCCATTGTAGTGGACACAGTCCCTAATGCTACGTGGGGTTATAATACTCCTCATCAGCACCGCACGGTTCTGACTTGATCTGGTCTGCTGTGAGTTGGAGGTAGTTCTGTCCCTGACCTGTGGTCCTGGTACACACGTACCACTCCTTCATGTTGGACACCGTCGGAGCCAGCGAGAGCCTGGAGGACGAGCAGTTAGTCCGTGAAGCTACGTAATCCCGGGAACTACGTTTCCCAAGAATCCCTGTGAACGACAGGTCTATGGGTTCGGAGGTAGGAGAGGACTTGAGTGCGTTGAGGTGGATCTTCATGTGTTTTCTGAGGGAGCTGGGGTGTGTGTAGGATTTGAAGCAGCCGTGGGACTTGCAGTCGTACGGTTTGGCGCTGGTGTGAACCTGCGAGTGCTTCTTACGGTCACTACTGTTGGCAAATTTCCGCAGGCAGCCGGGGAACTCACACTGAAATGGCTTCTCACCTAGAAAGAGAGGTGAAAGGTGTTATGGGGGAGGAAATAGAATGATGACATCAGTCACAGGACTAAACATCTTCAACACAACATACAAGTTCTACCCTACTGTGTGTACCGTGCTCCATCCTACTGTGTGTACCGCGCTCCATCCTACTGTGTGCTCCATCCTACTGTGTGTACCGCGCTCCATCCTACTGTGTGTACCGCGCTCCATCCTACTGTGTGCTGTACCCTACTGTGTGCTCCATCCTACTGTGTGCTGTACCCTACTGTGTGCTCCATCCTACTGTGTGTACCACGCTCCATCCTACTGTGTGCTCCATCCTACTGTGTGTACCGCGCTCCATCCTACTGTGTGTACCGCGCTCCATCCTACTGTGTGTACCGCGCTCCACCCTACTGTGTGTACCGCGCTCCACCCTACTGTGTGTACCGCGCTCCACCCTACTGTGTGCTCCATCCTACTGTGTGTACCCTGCTCCACCCTACTGTGTGTACCGCGCTCCACCCTACTGTGTGCTCCATCCTACTGTGTGTACCGCGCTCCATCCTACTGTGTGTACCGTGCTCCACCCTACTGTGTGTACCGCGCTCCATCCTACTGTGTGCTCCATCCTACTGTGTGTACCGCGCTCCATCCTACTGTGTGCTCCATCCTACTGTGTGTACCGCGCTCCATCCTACTGTGTGTACCGTGCTCCACCCTACTGTGTGTACCCTACTGTGTGCTGCATCCTACTGTGTGTACCCTACTGTGTGTACCGCGCTCCATCCTACTGTGTGCTCCATCCTACTGTGTGTACCGTGCTCCACCCTACTGTGTGTACCGCGCTCCATCCTACTGTGTGCTCCATCCTACTGTGTGTACCGTGCTCCACCCTACTGTGTGTACCGCTCCATCCTACTGTGTGCTCCATCCTACTGTGTGTACCGCGCTCCATCCTACTGTGTGCTCCATCCTACTGTGTGTACCGTGCTCCATCCTACTGTGTGCTCCACCCTACTGTGTGTACCGCTCCATCCTACTGTGTGCTCCATCCTACTGTGTGTACCGCGCTCCATCTTGCTGTGTGTACCGCGCTCCACCCTACTGTGTGTACCGCGCTCCACCCTACTGTGTGTACCGCTCCATCCTACTGTGTGCTCCATCCTACTGTGTGTAACGCGCTCCACCCTACTGTGTGTACCGCGCTCCACCCTACTGTGTGTACCGCGCTCCACCCTACTGTGTGTACCGCGCTCCATCCTACTGTGTGTACCGCGCTCCACCCTACTGTGTGTACCGCGCTCCATCCTACTGTGTGTACCGCGCTCCACCCTACTGTGTGTACCGCGCTCCACCCTACTGTGTGTACCGCGCTCCATCCTACTGTGTGTACCCTGCTCCATCCTACTGTGTGTACCCTGCTCCATCCTACTGTGTGTACCGCGCTCCATCCTACTGTGTGCACCGCGCTCCATCTGTCAGCCTCGAGTTGATGTAGCTGCATGAAATATGTCAAACAGTGTCACTTCACTGACTGAGAACAATGTCCCTTTTCTACAGCTGGCTTCCCTGGACCTTCCCTTCTTGTCAATGGCCAAACCCCACCACACAGTGTAGTCTACTACTCCACAAACAGGCTACTTCCTGAATAGGACTGTGTGTGGAACATGTAAACATGATGACGTGCTCTGCCTGTCTGGCAAGCAGTGACTAACCTACTGTATATACATCTAGAATGTTGTCCCATTGTTTAGTTGTAGTATAGGCCCAATGACGCCATGTAGAATAACATAACCTTTCACTATGGAACGAAGGAGACGAAAGGGTAGGTTCTTTGTTGGCATTCCCAGTGTCCTTTATGGAACATAATCTACATACCTGTGTGCGTGCGCGTGTGAATCTTGAGGTTTTCCGACCGAGCAAACACTTTCCCGCAGTCTGGGAAAGTGCAGGAGAACGGTTTCTCCCCAGTGTGTACCCTGATGTGGTTTATCAGTTTATATTTGGCTTTAAACGCCTTTCCTTCTCTCAGGCATTCTTCCCACATACAAACATGGCTCAGGGGCTCGAGCCCAGCGACGTGCTCGGTGCTTACGTGGTCCACCAGCTCGTGCATGGAGCTAAAAGTTTGGTCGCATATCCTTTGTTTTGAAGTTCGGTCACGGTGATCGTGGTCCGTCCATTTGCAGACCAGCTCGGGCTTTATCGGCCTGTTGTTGTTGGTGGAGTATTCCGCATAGGCGCCCGTGGTGGAAGCGCGCGGTGAAGGAGAAGAGATGTATGAGATCATGGAATTGTTATTGCGGAGCAGAGAGTGGCCATTGTGGCGATGGCGACCACCCGGCCGCTGCATGGTAGTAGAGACGGGCCTCGGGCTGGCTGTCTCGCCTTTCTCTGTCCTTTATGCTTCCTGCAGCTGCAGATAGAAACCGCGCTGATTTGGGGAAACCACGTTGATCTTAACGCGGTCCGCCCAGGTTTTGGACTACCGAGGAGCATGAGGCATATTCTGTAAATTGGCCGTAAACCCGGTTAGAACCAGGTGGTCCGTCCCCACATAGTTGTAAGAAAAACTGGCAGATCTATGACTGTATCCCAATGGTGTAAAATGGCGTCCTCTCTTCATCACCTATTCCTTCAGCTCAGGCGGCACTGATTTGAAAAACAGAAGAAAGCAATATGGCGGATGAAGGTGATTTATTTCCTCACTCCAGTCTTTTCAGATCAGTGGATTCGAAGGAAAGGAGATGAGAATATACTCGGCATTAATTGAGATGCGCCCCCCAGTGGTAAGCACGAGGACGCTCGCCAAGTGAACATCTGTGGCATCTATAGGCCGGGCCCACATATGCATAATGTCAATGCCCTCTATAGCCTATCATGAGAAGCCAGATTTACTTCAAATTTAATCCATGTTGGCTGATGGGTTTTTTCCTCCCCCGATTAGCAAAAATAAACGTTGTTTTCTTTTGCCACGTTTGATTTTGTTATAAACTATATCATTTCTATCTAAATAATTTGATAGTTGTGGCCACAACCATATATTTACTAAATGTAAAACGTGGAATTGTAAGAAATTAAACTTTTCCTTGGGCATTTGTCACATAATTGAATTGGCAATAGAATATCAAATATTTCGTTTGCAGAATATCCACTTTTCATTCTATATATGGTTTAACACATTCCGTGGATAGTAAGGAACATGGGATGCCATGTCATTCTATATATGGATAGTAAGGAACATGGGATGCCATGTCATTCTATATATGGTTTAACACATTCCGTGGATAGTAAGGAACATGGGATGCCATGTCATTCTATATATGGTTTAACACATTCAGTGGATAGTAAGGAACATGGGATGCCATGTCATTCTATATATGTTTTGTTGCATCTTCCTCTGCGCCTCTAACAGGACAGGGTTAATGTTTTATGCTTCCACAGAGACACTTCATTCTCTCAGACTGAAAGGTTGTTTTTTCCCTCCAACCCCAGAGCTGCAGGGCTGCCTTTGAACTCGACTCACTCCTGTGGTGTTTCCAGCGGGACAAAAGAGGTAGGGCCGTGCGTAACTGTAACCATGGAGCAATGGAACTTTTTTTTTTTGGGGGGGGGGGGTCATTCTTCTCCTTGCTGTAAGTCCATCTTATTCACTTTAAACATAAATCTCCTTCGGGGGTTTATTTAGGCCTAATGAAATTGTATGGCTGAGGTGCATCAGTTAAATCAGATGCTAGCTTTGATCTGACAGCATATGGTTAGCTTGCAAAATCTATTATTAAACGCTTGTGTGTGTGTTGTGTGAGTGAAAATATATACTTTCCACACAACTGAATGTATTTTTTCCCTCCATCACTATTCAGCATTCAAGCAACATAAAGGAAGTGACTGGTTTCACTTTCAGGATTTCACCTAACATTTGTAATTTTCCCGTTAAGACTTTCCAGAGTAATAAAACATGGGCGGAGCAAGCATCGATTAGTCATGAGACGCTTGCCTGTAATTGGTGGAATGGCTGGGCTCGGGATGAGCTGCAGTGGCCAATTAGAGTGCGTTTGGTGAACACCCGGGGTTCTGTAAAAAGGGGAGGTAAGAAGTGCCCTTTGAAGACCCCGGGATAAGCATTTTCACGTTGTAGTGAACAGTCATACTTACAAACAGCATTCTGAACATTTACCACAAGACCTTTATTCATTCCCGGGTAAATGACCTGCCACATTCCTGTTGAGACTCCTGCAAAACTATTCATTCACAGCTTGGGGAAGTTTGGGGTGCTTAGGAATGATCTGTTTTGCGGCAAGATATTGAGTCCTCATTTGAGAAAGAAACATATTTTTATTTAGAGCTTTTGGACACTTTCTTCAACCGCTTTCTACGCACGCCTACAGTTCACATATTTACTTTGCGCGTCGTTCCATTCATCGAGCCCAGGCTCGTGCTGTGATGCTGTTGGAGGGAGGTCACCAGCAATCAGGCTCAGGGGTCAGTGCGAGCGCGTTCCAAAGGCACCACTCAGCGCATTCACCAGTCGAGATGCAGGAGAGAGACCCCAGCTTTATGGAGTCGGTCCACATCGCCAGCCAGGGACCCGGGTATGGCCCATCCTACGCCAACTCCACACGGGACTTTATCCTGCGTAACCGGGGATTCGGAGACTCTTCCCCTGCCAGCGATCAGCACTCTCTCCTCAGGACTATGGCTGGGTCTCTCCATCACTCACACGTAGAGGGCCAGGGCCATGGGCATGGACACCTCCTCTTTCCCGGGATGCACGACCAGCACCACGGCTCTGCTAACGTGCTGGGCGGCCGGTTGGGACTACCAGGGGAGGTATTCGGGAGAGCGGACCAGTATCACCATGTTTCCGGTCCAAGGAACGATCCTTACGGCCAATATGGGGCCATGGGTCACAACATGGGCATGGCAGCTCACCACCATCATCACCCAGCCGCGTTCTTCCGCTTCATGCGGCAGCAGTGCATCAAACAAGAGTTGATCTGCAAGTGGATAGACCCGGACCAGCCCGGTGGGGCGAGCCGGTGCTGTGGCAAGACCTACGGCACCATGCACGAGCTGGTTACGCACGTCTCCGTGGAGCACGTCGGTGGGCCCGAGCAGAGTAGCCACACCTGCTTCTGGGAAGAGTGCCCACGCGAGAACAAATCGTTCAAGGCCAAATACAAGCTGGTGAATCATATTCGGGTGCACACTGGAGAGAAGCCTTTCGCGTGTCCGTTCCCCGCGTGCAGCAAGGTCTTTGCGCGCTCTGAGAACTTGAAGATACACAAGAGAACTCACACAGGTAATTTAAAACGAAATATAGCCTCATTATTGTTATGTTGTGTTACTCTTTCTATATCTTTTTACTTTAGTTTATTTGGTAAATATATTCTTACCTCTTCTTGAACTGCTTGTAATTAAGCATTTCACGGTCAAGTCTACACTTGTTGTATGTGACAAATAAAGTTTGATTTAATTTTGATTTGATGTCTGCAGGTTGAATATCTCATGGATATAAACGTCAGTTTCAGATATCTGATTTGAGTTTTGTATGAAGTGAGGTTGTTTAGAAAGTGTAGAGGTAAGTGTCCCCAGGCTGGTGTACTGCCTGTATCCTAAAAATGATTCATAACTCTCCGGTGTTTTTATTTGTTGATGTGCTTTGGGTTCTATCGGCCTGTAACTAAATCGTATCAGATATTTGAAAACAACTGTGACTGTATTTAAACCTACAAACACATTTAAACTAATCCCCTCATTCTGTTCTCCTCCAGGGGAGAAACCGTTCATGTGTGATTTCTTCGGCTGCGACAGACGCTTCGCCAACAGCAGTGACCGCAAGAAACACCTGCACGTTCACACGTCTGACAAGCCCTATCTGTGCAAGAAGTGTGTCAAGTCCTACACACACCCCAGCTCTCTGAGAAAACATATGAAGGTCCGTTTTCTCTCTTTGCCAAAATATACTTGTCCTGGACAACTTTGTTCTGTGACAAAATTGTGGGGACTTTTGTGCCGAAATTGTGGTCATCTTTGAGGGAGTGTTTTTTGACAGTTGTTTTTATGTATTTTAGGTGCATGATTCTTTGTCAGTAGCAGACACTTCGCCCGGAGCCAGCAGCGGATATGAGTCCTCGACGCCCCCGAGTTTAGTGTCCCCTGCCTCGGAGACCCAGAGCATCATGTCCCCGGACTCTGCGGTCCTCGGTAGCGGACACAGCAACCTCTCGTCCAACTTCAGTGAGTGGTATGTCTGAGGACCACACACAAGACTAACGGGAAAACGACGGCAAAAAAATTAAGGAAAAACAGGCAACAAATACAATGAGCATCTGACTGGCCTAAATGGACGCTTTACGCGCGATTGAAATATGAATCAAGAACGTTGCACTAAAACATTGGAAGCCAAAGAAGAAAATGTCTTTATGTAAAAAACAAACGTTATTTTTCTTTCGATGGTTGTTTAATTATCAGTCTTTCGTTGTCATTTTGAGATCGGTTATTTTTATAGTTGATGGGGAGTTTGAGACTGAAAAGTATTTTAAATAAGTGCCAAAGTTAACCTTAGTTTAATTGTGCACATTTAAAAAAAAATGGAAACAAGTTTTTTGTTGAAGTTGAACAGGTTGAATATGCGTTGTCCTCCATGAACGACCTCTTGAGATGCCCAGTTGAGACATAATTTATATAAAAAGAAAGTTGCTGTGTTGTTTTTCTGTAAGTCTATTATGTTGACAAACGTGTTAGTAAAAATGAATCTGATGTTTAAAATGCCTGTCTTAATTCCTTTTTAAATTCGTGTCTCTCTGTAAATGTTTTGCATTAAAAGAACGTTCCGTTTGAAACACTCCCTGCACCAAGAAGTGTGATATGGAATGTATACACGTCTAAATGGTAATATGAACCCTACTGATGTGTAAGACAATAAGTTACATTTATGCATAAATTATCATGCGTCTATTGTTCAGAATCATCAATTCACATGATTGATTATTTATGTGGAGAAGGGATTACTTCATCCTTCATATGGCTGGACAACTTGGATTGATCGCCACCAAACTATTGTTTATGAGAAATACAACTTGGATTGATCGCCACCAAACTATTGTTTATGAGAAATACAACTTGGATTGATCGCCACCAAACTATTGTTTATGAGAAATACAACTTGGATTGATCGCCACCAAACTATTGTTTATGAGAAATACAACTTGGATTGATCGCCACCAAACTATTGTTTATGAGAAATACAACTTGGATTGATCGCCACCAAACTATTGTTTATGAGAAATACAACTTGGATTGATCGCCACCAAACTATTGTTTATGAGAAATACAACTTGGATTGATCGCCACCAAACTATTGTTTATGAGAAATACAACTTGGATTGATCGCCACCAAACTATTGTTTATGAGAAATACAACTTGGATTGATCGCCACCAAACTATTGTTTATGAGAAATACAACTTGGATTGATCGCCACCAAACTATTGTTTATGAGAAATACAACTTGGATTGTTATTTCAGGTTTGTTCGTTTAAATAAAAAAGGTCATTGAAATGACAACCCCTTTTAGTTTATTAATTCGACCATTTTAAAAACAAAACAAAAAATATTGTACATGACTGTATTTTACACGGGTAATAATCAGCGAGGATAACAAAGTCTGGAGTGGTGTTCGAATACCCACGCTAACATACCGTGTACCTGACACTCAATTTACATCGCAAATAGTATTTTAACACCGCGCCAGTCATTTCTTACAGGTTGGAGTTTACACGGCCTGCTGTGTTCTGTTTTTATTCCTGTCATTGCAGTGGACAATAACGAGAGACAGGAAAGAACGGTTAAAGAGTTGGGGAAAGAAGTCTATGGGCCAACCCAAATAAACCCAGATATAGACCTAATTCCATCATTTCAGTTTTTATAGATTTCTTCCCCATTTCCAGAGAATAATGAAGATACATTGATATTGTACATGACTGTATTCTACTGTGTGACACTAACATTACATTATGAAAATATAGGAATAATGGATTTCTTCTAGGCTTATCTCTGTAAAAGTCCACAAATTCCAAATGTCACTCGAAATGCCTACTATGTTGATAATATTCAACATCATTGTTGTTCATATCATTTGAAAAGGTAGGAAAACAGGCGAGAAGGTGAGAAAACAGATGGACAAAGAAGTAAGACGAGGCTTTGCATTATAAAAGTAGGTTACTGTATGGTCCATTCAATCTAAATACATTGAAACAACTCAAGCTCTACCGACGTACTTCTACGTACGTACTTCTACGTCCGGTTACTCGATTTGATTGGAAGACGGAGCACACTCCCCTGTCATACGTCACTACTACGATCCCCTCACCCGGACAGACATGGCGGCGTACATGATCACTTCAACCCTGCGAAGAGTTTTGCTTGTTGCTAAGGTGAGCTGTCAGTTATTGTAGACTTAATCTTGTAGCTAGTTATTTGACATTCATGAAGAGCTCTTGCAAAACCGAAACACCCGACAATCTATGCTTTTTAATGCAAGTTTCTAGCACCACACAATCGGACATCTGTTCGCTAGCCTGCCAAGCTAGCAAGTCTGTCTGTCACTCACACACCTCTCAAGCCGTCTCTCTTCTTTTGAAGTTTGTAAGATGTAAGCATTCTCTACACTATCTGACATTTAAATGTTTAATTTCGCGGTATAAATGTTTTAAGTTATTCGTATTAGAGAATGTACAGCTTCGTCCGTTCCTCCTCTGTCAATGTCAAAGCGTCCAAACCGTTAGCATTTTGCTAATAAGTTGTTACACTATATAACACAATCCTGAACTGGTTGAACCTTCACCACATGACTAAATGTAACTGTCTTTGAATGAAAAACTGTCCTTGAACGAAAAACTGTCCTTGAATGTAACGTTGTGACCTGAACAGCAATCGTATATCGGGATATGCCTTCGTTCCAGCTCAGCAATACTGGGCGCTGTTGGTGTAATAGAAACGACACAGCTGCCATCACGTTTAACCTTCACCTCTTTGTGATGTTCGGCATGTGTCCATTATAAAGAATAGCGAAGAGTGGTGTTTCTGATGTTTGCGTGTGGTACTATAACGTTCATGTTTCTGAAATGTTTCCCTGCAGCATGCCTCTTTCCAGTCCAGATGCTGTGTGGCGTCCAGTCGAGTCCAGTACTCCACTGTTTATGATTCCAATGAGAAGGTAACATATGATTCACAGGGTGCAGGGCTGTCACAATGATGCATGGAAGGGGGGGGGGGGGGGGGGCGCTATTGGAGCATAATGTAGGCCTACCGACAAAACCAATGGAGCAAATCCCATAACATTTAAACATGCAAATAGCTTTTGATATATATCCTACAGGGGATTGAAAGACAGCTCATGGGCCAATAGAATTCTACTCCTGTTGTGCTCCAGCTCTGCCTACAACATCACAGACTCAATCTTGCAAAGCTAGATTTGTTTTGGCTTGTTGCATTGAAGAGGGGCTGATATAATGTTGATTCCATCACAGAAAAAACCCTTTTTCCTTCGGAAAGTATTGAGACCCCTCGACTTTTTCCACATTTTGTTACATTACAACCATATTCTAAATTGATTAAATCATCACCACCCCCCCATCAATACACACACACAATACCCCATAATGACAAAGCAAAAACAGTATAATTTATTTTGCTAATTTAAAAAATATATAACAAACTGAAATCACATTTACATACACTACTGGTCAAAAGTTGGACAACACCGCCTCATTCAAGGGTTTTTCTTTATTTTTACATTGTAGAGTAATATTGAAGACATCAAAACTATGAAATAACACATATGGAATCATGTAGTAACCAACAAAGTGTTAAACAAATCTAAATATATTTTATATTTGAGATTCTTCAAAGTAGCCACCCTTTGCTTTGATGACAGCTTTGTACACTCTTGGCATTCTCTCAACCAGATTCATGAGGTAGTCACCTGGAATGCATTTCAATGAACAGGTTTGCCTTCTTAAAAGTTAATTTGTGGAATTTCTTTCCTTAATGCGTTTGAGCCAGTCAGTTGTGTTGTGATAAGGTATGGGTGGTATTGTCATTGAGGCAAAAAGGGGATATTTGAAGAATCTCTCAGTCCCTGCCACTGAAAAACATCCCCAAAGCATGATGCTGCCACCTCCATGCTTCACTGTAGGGATGGTGCCAGGTTTCCTCCAGAAGTGATGCTTGATATTCAGGCCAAATACTTCAATCTTGGTTTCATCAGACCAGAGAATCTTGTTTCTCAAAGTCTGAAAGTCTTTAGGTGCCTTTTGGCAAACTCCAAGCGGGCTGTCATGTGCCTTTTACTAAGGAGTAGCTTCTGTCTGGGCACTCTACCATTAAGGCCTGATTGGTGGAGTGCTGCAAAGATGGTTGTCTTTACAGAAGGTTCTCCCATCTCCACAGAGGATCTCTGGAGCTCTGTCAGAGTGACCATCGGGTTCTTGGTCACCTCCCCGACCAAGGCCCTTCTCCCCCGGTTGATCAGTTTGGCCGGGTGGCCAGATCTATGATGGAGGCTAAGAATGATAGAGGCCACTGTGTTCTTGGGGACCTTCAATGCTGCAGGAATGTTTTGGTTCCCTTCCCCAGATCTGTGCCTCGACACAATCCTGTCTCGGAGATCTACGGACAATTCCTTCGACCTCATGGCTTGGTTTTTGCTCTGACATGCACTGTCAACTGTGGGACCTTTATATAGACAGCTGTGTGCCTTTCCAAATCATGTCCAATGCATTGAATTTACCCCAGGTGGACTCTAATCAAGTTGTAGAAACATCTCAAGGATGATCAATGTTAACAGGATGCACCTGAGCTCAATTTCGAGTCTCATAACGAAGGATCTGAATACTACTAAGCTATTTGTTTTTGATTTTTTTAAATAAATTTGCAAACATTTCAAAAACTTTTTTCTCTGCTTCATTATGGGGCAATGCATGTAGATGCTGAGGATTCAAATAAAACATCGTATTTAATCCATTTTAGAATAAGGCTGTAACGTAACAAAATGTGGAAAAAGTGAAGGGGTCTGAATACTTTCCGAAGGCCCTGTAGTGCAAACTAATGGGGTGAACTCAGTGTAGTTAAGTCTCTAAAGGTGGAGTATAGAGGGAACATTGGATAGGAGTAGTATGGCTCACTGGGTGCAGGGTTGTCACATGATGCCAGGATGGATAGGAGTAGTATGGCTCACTGGGTGCAGGGTTGTCACATGATGCCAGGATTGATAGGAGTAGTATGGCTCACTGGGTGCAGGGTTGTCACATGATGCCAGGAAGGATAGGAGTAGTATGGCTCACTGGGTGCAGGGTTGTCACATGATGCCAGGAAGGATAGGAGTAGTATGGCTCACTGGGTGCAGGGTTGTCACATGATGCCAGGAAGGATAGGAGTAGTATGGCTCACTGGGTGCAGGGTTGTCACATGATGCAAGGAAGGATAGGAGTAGTATGGCTCACTGGGTGCAGGGTTGTCACATGATGCAAGGAAGGATAGGAGTAGTATGGCTCACTGGGTGCAGGGTCGTCACATGATGCCAGGAAGGATAGGAGTAGTATGGCTCACTGGGTGCAGGGTCGTCACATGATGCAAGGAAGGATAGGAGTAGTATGGCTCACTGGGTGCAGGGTTGTCACATGATGCCAGGAAGGATAGGAGTAGTATGGCTCACTGGGTGCAGGGTCGTCACATGATGCCAGGAAGGATAGGAGTAGTATGGCTCTCTGGGTGCAGGGTTGTCACATGATGCCAGGAAGGATAGGAGTAGTTCTGTATTGAAATTAAATACAGTACTTTGTGTTGACAGACCTCTGATTAAATACAGTACTTTGTGTTGACAGACCTCTGATTAAATACAGTACTTTGTGTTGACAGACCTGATTAAATACAGTACTTTGTGTTGACAGACCTCTGATTAAATACAGTACTTTGTGTTGACAGACCTGATTAAATACAGTACTTTGTGTTGACAGACCTCTGATTAAATACAGTACTTTGTGTTGACAGACCTCTGATTAAATACACTACTTTGTGTTGACAGACCTCTGATTAAAAACAGTACTTTGTCATGACTTGTGGAGGTTTGTCAACATGAACCTGAGTAACACAGAATGTATTTTATTTGTTGCTAGCAGATTATTATCTTTTCTCTCTAAATGTTACAAGGGGAAACCTTCATTTCCCTCCATCCCCCAATATAAACAACATGTCACATCCTCCTAGCTTTGTTCTTTCATCTTCAAACCGCCAACCTTGCCTCTGGCCATAGTGTTTAGCAGTAGGACAGGCAGGGGGTTGAGGTGTGTGTGTGTGTGTGTGTGGGACAGAGGAAAGACGTTTCATTTAATAAGGTGTTCGGACCAGAGGAACGGAAAGACTGACAGAACCAGACGCTTTCACTTACTGTGCTTGTGTTTACTGGTACACACACACACACACACACACACACAGGAGCAAATGATTTGTTGTGACAATGAGTTCCCACACTAATCTCTTTCTTCCCTTTCACCCTACTAGACCTTTGATAAGATCCTCATTGCAAACAGAGGAGAGATCGCCTGCAGGGTAAGACTGTGTGTTAACGAAGCCTCACTGGTACTCAGGTTAAAAGACAGAGACCGGATGAAAGCCCTCCTAAGCTACACCGTGTCTCATCTCTCTACTGCGCCTATAGCAGGTCTATAGCACCTAGTAAACATTATAGACTATTCTTATTATTGA
Organism: Oncorhynchus kisutch; assembly: GCF_002021735.2. NCBI lineage: Eukaryota > Metazoa > Chordata > Actinopteri > Salmoniformes > Salmonidae > Oncorhynchus > Oncorhynchus kisutch. Next base: position 5,987,679 of record NW_022261982.1, on the reverse strand, counting down.
TGTATTGAATAAAAGCTGATCACACGTCTTCTTCATTGCCTTTGGCAGGTGATGAAAACATGTAAGAAGATGGGTATCAAAACAGTGGCGGTGCACAGTGATGTCGACGCCAGCGCGGTAAGTCTGTCTGGTCTGTAGAGGTGGTGTCAGCGCGGTAAGTCTGGTCTCTAGAGGTGGTGTGTAGCGGTAAGTCTGTCTGCTTTGTAGAGGTGGTGTGTAGCGGTAAGTCTGTCTGGTCTGTAGAGGTGGTGTGTAGCGGTAAGTCTGTCTGGTCTGTAGAGGTGGTGTCTAGCGGTAAGTCTGTCTGGTCTGTAGAGGTGGTGTCTAGGGGATGTTGATGTCAGTGGTAAGTCTGTCTGGTCTGTAGAGGTGGTGTCTAGGATATGTTGGTGTCTAGGGAATGTTGGTGTCTAGGGAATGTTGGTGTCTAGGGAATGTTGCTGTCAGTGGTATGTCTGTCTGCTCTAATGACCCCATACAGCCAGAGGTATTGAGGTGGTGTGTTATATTGACCCAATACAGCCAGAGGGATTGTGTTATATTGACCCCATACAGCCAGAGGTATTGTGGTGGTGTGTTATATTGACCCCATACAGCCAGAGGTATTGTGTTATAATGACCCCATACAGCCAGAGGTATTGTGTTATAATGACCCCATACAGCCAGAGGTATTGTGGTGGTGTGTTATGACCCCATACAGCCATAGGTATTGTGTTATATTGACCCCATACAGCCAGAGGTATTGTGTCATATTGACCCCATACAGCCAGAGGTATTGTGTCATATTGACCCCATACAGCCAGAGGTATTGTGTCATATTGACCCCATACAGCCAGAGGTATTGTGTCATATTGACCCCATACAGCCAGAGGTATTGTGTCATATTGACCCCATACAGCCAGAGGTATTGTGTCATATTGACCCCATACAGCCAGAGGTATTGTGTCATATTGACCCCATACAGCCAGAGGTATTGTGTCATATTGACCCCATACAGCCAGAGGTATTGTGTCATATTGACCCCATACAGCCAGAGGTATTGTGTCATATTGACCCCATACAGCCAGAGGTATTGTTTTATATTGACCCCATACAGCCAGAGGTATTGAGGTGGTGTGTTATGACCCCATACAGCCAGTGGTATTGAGTTATAATGACCCCATACAGCCAGAGGTATTGAGGTGTGTTATAATGACCCCATACAGCCAGGGGTATTGTGTTATAATGACCCCATACAGCCAGAGGTATTGAGGTGTGTTATAATGACCGCTACATGAGAAGGTTAGTTGTATTTACAGGCTGGTTTAATGACATAGTAGGCCTTTTACTGGGTGTGAAATTGGCTTTCCAGCACTGAGCTCCCCTATTGGTCAGACGGGTGGGTAGACACAGTTGTTTATTGGGCTCCTCTAGTTGCCAAGGTGACTAACATTCCAAAACGTTGACCATGACACAGGGGGTAGATGGGGGACTGTTGAGTACCCATCAAAATGTTCTCCGGAGGCTCTCCGGTTGATGTTAATATTGATGTCAATGGACCAGATGTAATGGACCAAGTACGGCCCAGATGGAGATGGACCAGGTAATAGTGAGGTCCCATTGACCTGTGGATGTGTTGGACAGGTTTTGAAGTGGTGTTTAGCTGTGGAGCAGACATGATGCCTCCCTTAGCACTTCTTTGTTAAGAGACGCAGGGAACCAACTGGCCTGTAACCCCCTACACACACACACACACACACACACTCCTTCTGCCACCTTGTTGATCCAGATGTTGATGTTAATCCTGTGGAATGTGTCCTGGTGACAGTGTCTGTCACTCAATCTGCTGAGGGTCTGGCTCCGTGGGGGGGGGTGTGAGGACGGGGGCTGGCTCCGTGGGGGGCGGGGAGGACGGGGGCTGGCTCCGTGGGGGGGGGTGAGGACGGGTGCTGGTGAGCCAAAACGTCATCCATTTTGTGTGATACGTTGGGTGCCTCCGGTGTCTGCGGTAGTAGCTGTGTCTGCGGTAGTAGCTGTGTCTGCGGTAGTAGCTGTGTGTCTGCGGTAGTGGCTGTGTCTGCGGTAGTGGCTGTGTCTGCGGTAGTGGCTGTGTCTGCGGTAGTAGCTGTGTGTGCGGTAGTGGCTGTGTCTGCGGTAGTGGCTGTGTCTGCGGTAGTGGCTGTGTCTGCGGTAGTGGCTGTGTCTGCGGTAGTGGCTGTGTCTGCGGTAGTGGCTGAGTCTGCGGTAGTGGCTGAGTCTGCGGTAGTGGCTGTGTCTGCGGTAGTGGCTGTGTCTGCGGTAGTGTCTGCGTCTGCGGTAGTGTCTGCGGTAGTGGCTGTGTCTGCGGTAGTGGCTGTGTCTGCGGTAGTTGCTGTGTCTGCGGTAGTGTCTGCGGTAGTGCCTGTGTCTGCGGTAGTGTCTGCGGTAGTGCCTGTGTCTGCGGTAGTGCCTGTGTCTGCGGTAGTGCCTGTGTCTGCGGTAATGGCTGCGTCTGCGGTGGTGGCTGCGTCTGCGGTGGTGGCTGCGTCTGCGGTGGTGGCTGCGTCTGCGGTGGTGGCTGCGTCTGCGGTGGTGGCTGCGTCTGCGGTGGTGGCTGCGTCTGCGGTAGTGGCTGCATCTGCGGTAGTGGCTGCGTCTGCGGTAGTGGCTGTGGTAGTGGCTGCGTCTGCGGTGGTGGCTGTGTCTGCGGTGGTGGCTGTGTCTGCGGTGGTGGCTGTGTCTGCGGTGGTGGCTGTGTCTGCGGTGGTGGCTGTGTCTGCGGTAGCTACTACCGCAGACACAGCTACTACCGCAGACACAGGCACTACCGCAGCCACTACCGCAGCCACTACCGCAGCCACTACCGCAGACGCAGCCACTAGTGGCTGCATCTGCGGTAGTGGCTGCGTCTGCGGTAGTGGCTGTGGTAGTGGCTGCGTCTGCGGTGGTGGCTGTGTCTGCGGTGGTGGCTGTGTCTGCGGTAGTGGCTGAGTCTGCGGTAGTGGCTGTGTCTGCGGTAGTGGCTGTGTCTGTGGCTGTGTCTGCGGTAGTGGCTGTGTCTGCGGTAGTGTCTGCGGTAGTGGCTGTGTCTGCGGTAGTGTCTGCGGTAGTGGCTGTGTCTGCGGTAGTGTCTGCGGTAGTGGCTGTGTCTGCGGTAGTGGCTGTGTCTGCGGTAGTTGCTGTGTCTGCGGTAGTGTCTGCGGTAGTGCCTGTGTCTGCGGTAGTGTCTGCGGTAGTGCCTGTGTCTGCGGTAGTGCCTGTGTCTGCGGTAGTGCCTGTGTCTGCGGTAATGGCTGCGTCTGCGGTGGTGGCTGCGTCTGCGGTGGTGGCTGCGTCTGCGGTGGTGGCTGCGTCTGCGGTGGTGGCTGCGTCTGCGGTGGTGGCTGCGTCTGCGGTGGTGGCTGCGTCTGCGGTGGTGGCTGCGTCTGCGGTGGTGGCTGCGTCTGCGGTAGTGGCTGCATCTGCGGTAGTGGCTGCGTCTGCGGTAGTGGCTGTGGTAGTGGCTGTGTCTGCGGTGGTGGCTGTGTCTGCGGTGGTGGCTGTGTCTGCGGTGGTGGCTGTGTCTGCGGTGGTGGCTGTGTCTGCGGTAGCTACTACCGCAGACACAGCTACTACCGCAGACACAGGCACTACCGCAGCCACTACCGCAGCCACTACCGCAGACGCAGCCACTAGTGGCTGCATCTGCGGTAGTGGCTGCGTCTGCGGTAGTGGCTGTGGTAGTGGCTGCGTCTGCGGTGGTGGCTGCGTCTGCGGTGGTGGCTGCGTCTGCGGTGGTGGCTGCGTCTGCGGTGGTGGCTGCGTCTGCGGTAGTGGCTGCATCTGCGGTAGTGGCTGCGTCTGCGGTAGTGGCTGTGGTAGTGGCTGTGTCTGCGGTGGTGGCTGTGTCTGCGGTGGTGGCTGTGTCTGCGGTGGTGGCTGTGTCTGCGGTGGTGGCTGTGTCTGCGGTAGCTACTACCGCAGACACAGCTACTACCGCAGACACAGGCACTACCGCAGCCACTACCGCAGCCACTACCGCAGACGCAGCCACTAGTGGCTGCATCTGCGGTAGTGGCTGCGTCTGCGGTAGTGGCTGTGGTAGTGGCTGCGTCTGCGGTGGTGGCTGTGTCTGCGGTGGTGGCTGTGTCTGCGGTAGTGGCTGTGTCTGCGGAAGTGGCTGCGTCTGCGGTAGTGGCTGCGTCTGCGGTAGTGGCTGCGTCTGCGGTAGTGGCTGCGTCTGCGGTAGTGGCTGCGTCTGCGGTAGTGGCTGCGGTAGTGGCTGCGGTAGTAGCTGTGTCTGCGGTAGTAGGTGTGTCTGCGGTAGTACCTGTGTCTGCGGTAGTACCTGTGTCTGCGGTAGTAGCTGTGTCTGCGGTAGTGTCTGCGGTAGTGGCTGTGTCTGCAGTAGTGTCTACGGTAGTGGCTGTGTCTGCGGTAGTACCTGTTGCGGTAGTGGCTGTGTCTGCGGTAGTGTCTGGGGTAGTGGCTGTGTCTGCGGTAGTAGCTGTGTCTGCGGTAGTAGCTGTGTCTGCGGTAGTAGCTGTGTCTGCGGTAGTAGCTGTGTCTGCGGTAGTGGCTGTGTCTGCGGTAGTACCTGTTGCGGTAGTAGCTGCGTCTGCGGTAGTGGCTGCGTCTGCGGTGTTGGCTGCGTCTGCGGTAGTGGCTGTGTCTGCGGTAGTGGCTGTGTCTGCGTTAGTGTCTGCGGTAGTGGCTGTGTCTGCGGTAGTGTCTGCGGTAGTGGCTGTGGCTGTGTCTGCGGTAGTGGCTGTGTTTGCGGTAGTACCTGTTGCGGTAGTAGCTGTGTCTGCGGTAGTGTCTGCGGTAGTGTCTGCGGTAGTGGCTGTGTCTGCGGTAGTGGCTGTGTCTGCGGTAGTACCTGTTGCGGTAGTGGCTGTGTCTGCGGTAGTGTCTGGGTAGTGGCTGTGTCTGCGGTAGTAGCTGTGTCTGCGGTAGTGGCTGTGTCTGCGGTAGTGGCTGTGTCTGCGGTAGTGGCTGCGTCTGCGTAGTGGCTGCGTCTGCGGTAGTGGCTGCGTCTGCGGTAGTGGCTGCGTCTGCGGTAGTGGCTGCGTCTGCGGTAGTGGCTGCGTCTGCGGTGGTGGCTGCGTCTGCGGTGGTGGCTGCGTCTGCGGTGGTGCTGCGTCTGCGGTGGTGGCTGCGTCTGCGGTAGTGGCTGCGTCTGCGGTAGTGGCTGCGTCTGCGGTAGTGGCTGCGTCTGCGGTAGTGGCTGCGTCTGCGGTAGTGGCTGCGTCTGCGGTAGTGGCTGCGTCTGCGGTAGTGGCTGCGTCTGCGGTAGTGGCTGCGTCTGCGGTAGTGGCTGCGGTAGTGGCTGCGGTAGTGGCTGCGGTAGTGCCTGTGTCTGCGGTAGTAGCTGTGTCTGCGGTAGTACCTGTGTCTGCGGTAGTACCTGTGTCTGCGGTAGTAGCTGTGTCTGCGGTAGTGTCTGCGGTAGTGGCTGTGTCTGCAGTAGTGTCTACGGTAGTGGCTGTGTCTGCGGTAGTACCTGTTGCGGTAGTGGCTGTGTCTGCGGTAGTGTCTGGGGTAGTGGCTGTGTCTGGGGTAGTGGCTGTGTCCTGCGGTAGTAGCTGTGTCTGCGGTAGTAGCTGTGTCTGCGGTAGTAGCTGTGTCTGCGGTAGTAGCTGTGTCTGCGGTAGTGGCTGTGTCTGCGGTAGTACCTGTTGCGGTAGTAGCTGCGTCTGCGGTAGTGGCTGCGTCTGCGGTGTTGGCTGCGTCTGCAGTAGTGGCTGTGTCTGCGGTAGTGGCTGTGTCTGCGGTAGTGGCTGTGTCTGCGGTAGTGGCTGTGTCTGCGTTAGTGTCTGCGTTAGTGTCTGCGGTAGTGGCTGTGTCTGCGGTAGTGTCTGCGGTAGTGGCTGTGGCTGTGTCTGCGGTAGTGGCTGTGTTTGCGGTAGTACCTGTTGCGGTAGTAGCTGTGTCTGCGGTAGTGTCTGCGGTAGTGTCTGCGGTAGTGGCTGTGTCTGCAGTAGTGTCTGCGGTAGTGGCTGTGTCTGCGGTAGTACCTGTTGCGGTAGTGGCTGTGTCTGCGGTAGTGTCTGGGGTAGTGGCTGTGTCTGCGGTAGTGGCTGCGTCTGCGGTAGTGGCTGTGTCTGCGGTAGTACCTGTGTCTGCGGTAGTACCTGTGTCTGCGGTAGTAGCTGTGTCTGCGGTAGTGTCTGCGGTAGTGGCTGTGTCTGCAGTAGTGTCTACGGTAGTGGCTGTGTCTGCGGTAGTACCTGTTGCGGTAGTGGCTGTGTCTGCGGTAGTGTCTGGGGTAGTGGCTGTGTCTGGGGTAGTGGCTGTGTCTGCGGTAGTAGCTGTGTCTGCGGTAGTAGCTGTGTCTGCGGTAGTAGCTGTGTCTGCGGTAGTAGCTGTGTCTGCGGTAGTGGCTGTGTCTGCGGTAGTACCTGTTGCGGTAGTAGCTGCGTCTGCGGTAGTGGCTGCGTCTGCGGTGTTGGCTGCGTCTGCAGTAGTGGCTGTGTCTGCGGTAGTGGCTGTGTCTGCGGTAGTGGCTGTGTCTGCGGTAGTGGCTGTGTCTGCGTTAGTGTCTGCGTTAGTGTCTGCGGTAGTGGCTGTGTCTGCGGTAGTGTCTGCGGTAGTGGCTGTGGCTGTGTCTGCGGTAGTGGCTGTGTTTGCGGTAGTACCTGTTGCGGTAGTAGCTGTGTCTGCGGTAGTGTCTGCGGTAGTGTCTGCGGTAGTGGCTGTGTCTGCAGTAGTGTCTGCGGTAGTGGCTGTGTCTGCGGTAGTACCTGTTGCGGTAGTGGCTGTGTCTGCGGTAGTGTCTGGGGTAGTGGCTGTGTCTGCGGTAGTGGCTGCGTCTGCGGTAGTGGCTGCGTCTGCGGTAGTGGCTGCGTCTGCGGTAGTGGCTGCGTCTGCGGTAGTGGCTGCGTCTGCGGTAGTGGCTGCGTCTGCGGTAGTGGCTGCGTCTGTGGTAGTGGCTGCGTCTGCGGTAGTGGCTGCGTCTGCGGTAGTGGCTGCGTCTGCGGTAGTGGCTGCGTCTGCGGTAGTGGCTGCGTCTGCGGTAGTGGCTGCGTCTGCGGTAGTGGCTGCGTCTGCGGTAGTGTCTGCGGTAGTGGCTGTGGTGGTGGCTGTGTCTGCGGTGGTGGCTGTGTCTGCGGTGGTGGCTGTGTCTGCGGTGGTGGCTGTGTCTGCGGTGGTGGCTGTGTCTGCGGTAGTGGCTGCGGTAGTGGCTGCGTCTGCGGTAGTGGCTGCGTCTGCGGTAGTAGCTGTTGTTGCGGTAGTAGCTGTGTCTGCGGTAGTAGCTGTGTCTGCGGTAGTGGCTGTGTCTGCGGTAGTAGCTGTTGCGGTAGTGGCTGCGTCTGCGGTAGTGGCTGCGTCTGCGGTAGTGGCTGCGTCTGCGGTGGTGGCTGTGTCTGCGGTAGTGGCTGTGTCTGCGATAGTAGCTGTTGCGGTAGTAGCTGTTGCGGTAGTAGCTGTTGCGGTAGTATCTGTGTCTGCGGTAGTATCTGTGTCTGCGGTAGTATCTGTGTCTGCGGTAGTATCTGTGTCTGCGGTAGTATCTGTGTCTGCGGTAGTATCTGTGTCTGCGGTAGTATCTGTGTCTGCGGTAGTAGCTGTGTCTGCGGTAGTATCTGTGTCTGCGGTAGTATCTGTGTCTGCGGTAGTATCTGTGTCTGCGGTAGTAGCTGTGTCTGCGGTAGTAGCTGTGTCTGCGGTAGTACCCGTGTCTGCGGTAGTAGCTGTTGTTGCGGTAGTAGCTGTTGTTGCGGTAGTAGCTGTTGTTGCGGTAGTAGCTGTTGTTGCGGTAGTAGCTGTTGTTGCGGTAGTAGCTGTTGTTGCGGTAGTACTTGTTGTTGCGGTAGTGGCTGTGTCTGCGGTAGTACCTGTTGTTGCGGTAGTACCTGTTGTTGCGGTAGTAGCTGTGTCTGCGGTAGTGGCTGTGTCTGCGGTAGTGGCTGTGTCTGCGGTAGTGGCTGTGTCTGCGGTAGTACCTGTTGTTGCGGTAGTACCTGTTGTTGCGGTAGTACCTGTTGTTGCGGTAGTGGCGGTAGTGGCTGTTGCGGTAGTGGCTGTTGCGGTAGTGGCTGTTGCGGTAGTGGCTGTTGCGGTAGTGGCTGTTGTTGCGGTAGTACCTGTTGTTGCGGTAGTAGCTGTTGTTGCGGTAGTACCTGCTGTTGCGGAAGTACCTGTTGCGGTAGTAGCTGTTGTTGCGGTAGTGGCTGTTGCGGTAGTGGCTGTTGCGGTAGTGGCTGTTGCGGTAGTAGCTGTGTCTGCGGTAGTGGCTGTGTCTGCGGTAGTACCTGTTGTTGCGGTAGTAGCTGTTGTTGCGGTAGTACCTGCTGTTGCGGAAGTACCTGTTGTTGCGGTAGTAGCTGTTGTTGCGGTAGTAGCTGCGTACCATATGATTGAGGCTTGACGCTTTGGCCGCATATGAATAAATACTTGTTTTTCTCTGTGCCACCTCAGGTCCATGTGAAGATGGCTGACGAGGCAGTGTGTGTAGGCCCCGCCCCCACCAACAAGAGCTACCTCAACATGGACGCCATCATGGACGCTATCAGGAAGACTGGATCCCAGGCCGTGAGATTTACGACACACACACACACACACACACACACACACATGAACTTTTAAACACACGCACTAACATTTGAACACACACACGGTTGTGTTTGCTGATGTGTTTTGAGGCCTTTTCTCCTCTGTCTCTGAAGGTGCATCCAGGCTACGGCTTTCTGTCTGAAAATAAAGAGTTTGCCAAGAGGCTGGTGAGTCGTGCTGGGATTTACAACTGTTGGGAACACACACACACACACCTCTCTGTATATCCCCCTCTGTTTCCCTTATCAACAGGCTTCGGAACCCCCGGAAGTTAATTTTATTAAGGGTGTGATTCTCCGGGTGAAAACCTGATATGAAAACTTAACACACAGATGCCAAAAGACTCACTTCATGATAAGAAAATGTAACGTCTTTCAAAATTATTTTAAGTCATTTACTTAAAAGGAAAATGTTTTCTCAGTTATACCTCCACATTACATGGCCCCAATGTCCTGCAGACAGACACAAGACTTGACAACTTAAATAAAAGGTCAAATTAAAAAATACAAGACCCCTCCGATGTTTAGCCGATGACACACTTCGAACCATGCCGTTATGCAAGGCTGTGTTGGTACGGCAAATCTATAACTCACCTAGTTCCACAGGTAAATAACACAACATATTTACCTCAAGGTTAACTAAGTACCTCTCCCACCATCATTCAATGTCCTAAAACAACACTGACATCTCTCCCTCCCGTTGAATACATTCAGTTGTACTGAACTTACTAGGGATTCCCCTTTTCCCTCTCTGTTGTGGCGTATCATGCAAGGCACCCGAAGGTGGGCCGTAGTACATTGAAGCTAATCCCACAGGTAAATGGCATATTTTCCTTCATTGGAACTAAAAGATGTCGTACCCACTCACAAATATTATTATTATTTTTTTTTTTTTTTACCTTTATTTAACTAGGCAAGTCAGTTAAGAACAAATTCTTATTTTCAATGACGGCCTAGGAACAGTGGGTTAACTGCCTGTTCAGGGGCAGAACGACTGATTTGAACCTTGTCAGCTCGGGGGTTTGAACTTGCAACCTTTCGGTTACTAGTCCAACGCTCTAAACACTAGGCTACCCTGCCGCCCCTGCCGTTGATCCCACGATTTGGATCAACCACAATGCCCAGTGTCCTATTGTGTTGCCCTGGAGCAAGGCTCTTGCTCGGTATGTGAGTGGGCTGTCCGCTGCCTTATGGGAGCCTGCTGTGGAAATGGAGATGTCATTACATTAGCAACTCAAAGGACCTCCCCCTCCTGTAACAGTGGGTGAATAGTTAGTGCCAGATTTACGCATTGCAAAACCCTCTGGGGGCGAGGGGGGGGGGCGAGGTCCGTATGCCTCTGGGCTTGGGGTAAAGCCGGGGGGGGGGGGGATTAGGGTAAGGGTCCTGTTAGCATGAGAAAGAACCTCAGGCTGAATAGAGCTGGAGGGATACGGGGGATGGATGGAGTATAGTAGAATGTATTGTCCCTCAATGTGTCGATGGACCCCCCCCCCCCCCCCCCCCCCATTTCAAAAAACATGTGTAATTATTTTGGGACTTTTGCAGACAAACACAAGCATTTCCCACTTGTGTTGAGCACTCTAGGACACATGCACCCACTTAACTCAGGGGTCCGATTATTCTTATTGTTGGAGACTCATTTGTTTGCACCTGGTAGAATGGCGTGTGGTGCTCCGCTCACCAGTGTGTTAAGAACAGCCGTTTAGACGTGAGAGGATGAGTCAGGTCTGAAAAGGCTCAGCCAGGTTTTTTGTGATGTAAATAGTGAGATGTCATAACATGGCACCGGAGGGAGGGAGGATCGATGTTTGTCATTGTGTCTTCATTTAGAGTAGGGTTTCCTCAACTCCGTCCTGCGTGAACGTTTGGTCATAATCAACGCTTGATGAGGAGTTGGTTATTGGAATCAGCGTAACAAACCAAAACGTGCACCCGGTGGAGGGGCCCCAGGACCGAGTTGGGGAAACACTGATTTAGAGGATGATAGGTTGTGTGTTTTTCATTGTGTCCTCGTCTGAAGGGCAGATGTCTGTTGTTGTTAAACTAAAAACCTTCGTTTAAAAGCTGACAGTGTTTTTTTATATCCATTTATTTTATTTTGGATCCTGCGGCTCTGTTGGGCTAAATTGCTGTGACGCTGCTATCGGTCTCAAGACACCAAAGCCCAGCTAGCCTCGCTGTCTTAGCGGTCTCAAGACACCAAAACCCAGCTAGCCTCGCTGTCTTGGCGGTCTCAAGACACCAAAGCCCAGCTAGCCCAGCTGTCTTGGCGGTCTCAAGACACCAAAGCCCAGCTAGCCTCGCTGTCTTGGCGGTCTCAAGACACCAAAGCCCAGCTAGCCCAGCTGTCTTGGCGGTCTCAAGACACCAAAACCCAGCTAGCCCAGCTGTCTTGGCGGTCTCAAGACACCAAAGCCCAGCTAGCCTCGCTGTCTTGGCGGTCTCAAGACACCAAAGCCCAGCTAGCCCAGCTGTCTTGGCGGTCTCAAGACACCAAAGCCCAGCTAGCCCAGCTGTCTTGGCGGTCTCAAGACACCAAAGCCCAGCTAGCCTCGCTGTCTTGGCGGTCTCAAGACACCAAAGCCCAGCTAGCCCAGCTAGCCCAGCTGTCTTGGCGGTCTCAAGACACCAAAGCCCAGCTAGCCCAGCTAGCCCAGCTGTCTTGGCGGTCTCAAGACACCAAAGCCCAGCTAGCCCAGCTGTCTTGGCGGTCTCAAGACACCAAAGCCCAGCTAGCCCAGCTGTCTTGGCGGTCTCAAGACACCAAAGCCCAGCTAGCCCAGCTAGCCCAGCTGTCTTGGCGGTCTCAAGACACCAAAGCCCAGCTAGCCTCGCTGTCTTGGCGGTCTCAAGACACCAAAGCCCAGCTAGCCTCGCTGTCTTGGCGGTCTCAAGACACCAAAGCCCAGCTAGCCCAGCTGTCTTGGCGGTCTCAAGACACCAAAGCCCAGCTAGCCCAGCTGTCTTGGCGGTCTCAAGACACCAAAGCCCAGCTAGCCCAGCTGTCTTGGCGGTCTCAAATGGAAGCCGCTATTGAAAGTTTCCAGCGCTGCAGGGAGTTGTGTTTACTTTGTTCCCGGGACGATGTGGACCAGGGTGACTTTCCATGGAGTAACTGCTTGTGGAAGACTACAGCAGCAAAGTAGCTACTTTAATCAAGTAGCAAACCAACACAAGCTACTGGGAAACCCATGCCCACCTACTTTTACCAAGTAGCAAACCAACACGAGCTACTTGGGAACCCACGCCCACCTACTTTTCCATTTTCTTCCACCCCATTAGCCGGACGCCGTTTTGTTCGAGTGGAAGTTTCGCCGCCGTGTCAGCTCTCCACAGCCGACAGGCCGGTGCTCCGCAGGGTTCTATCTCTGAAGGGTCTCCCCTTTCCCTGGAGAACGGAGTTGTTCTCGACCCAACCAACCAACCACGGAGGTACGTCACTCGCCGTGGAAGTCGAAGGAGGTGTCCTCTGGCAACTGGGGTCTCCATGGAGATGTTGAGCCCAGAACTGACACAGACCGGGAACAGCTTTGCCGCGCTGGATCCAGAGGTTCCGGCACCTTCTTCCTTGGGGGCTTCCCATTCGAGATCGGATCCGGAGGTACCTTCGTCCTCGGTCCCGTCTACCTCACGGTGGCTCCTATCTCGGGTTCAGATCCTCGGAGCTCCCACCCTCATCAGACCGTGAGGCTGCCTGAGAGACCGGTCCATTCAACATCACCAGCTGTCATCATAAGCAGCGCTATGGTGAGAAACATCTCAGTCCCCAAGGCAAAAACCCTGTGTTACCCAGGAGCACAAGTACAGGACATAACAAGGCTGATTCAGACTGTTCTACCCCAGGAGCACGAGTACAGGACATAACAAGGCTGATTCAGACTGTTCTACCCCAGGAGAACGAGTACAGGACATAACAAGGCTGCTTCAGACTGTTCTACCACAGGAGAACGAGTACAGGACATAACAAGGCTGATTCAGACTGTTCTACCACAGGAGAACGAGTACAGGACATAACAAGGCTGCTTCAGACTGTTCTACCCCAGGAGAACGAGTACAGGACATAACAAGGTTGATTCAGACTGTTCTACCACAGGAGAACGAGTACAGGACATAACAAGGCTGCTTCAGACTGTTCTACCACAGGAGAACGAGTACAGGACATAACAAGGTTGATTCAGACTGTTCTACCACAGGAGAACGAGTACAGGACATAACAAGGCTGATTCAGACTTCTACCACAGGAGAACGAGTACAGGACATAACAAGGTTGATTCAGACTGTTCTACCACAGGAGAACGAGTACAGGACATAAGGATTACACATCTGGCTAAAAGACTACTGTAGCTCTGTAGACTACTGGAGACTACTGTAGACTTCTGTAGACTACTGTAGCTCTGTATACTACTGTAGATTACTGTAGCTCTGTAGATTACTGTAGCTCTGTAGACTACTGTAGCTCTGTAGATTACTGTAGACTACTGTAGCTCTGTAGACTTCTGTAGCTCTGTAGACTACTGTAGCTCTGTAGATTACTGTAGACTACTGTAGACTACTGTAGCTCTGTAGACTTCTGTAGCTCTGTAGACTTCTGTAGCTCTGTAGACTACTGTAGATCTGTAGACTACTGTAGATCTGTAGACTACTGTAGCTCTGTAGACTACTGTAGATTACTGTAGCTCTGTAGCTCTGTAGACTACTGTAGCTCTGTAGACTACTGTAGCTCTGTAGACTACTGTAGATTACTGTAGCTCTGTAGATTACTGTAGCTCTGTAGACTACTGTAGCTCTGTAGACTACTGTAGCTCTGTAGACCACTGTAGATTACTGTAGCTCTGTAGATTACTGTAGCTCTGTAGATTACTGTAGCTCTGTAGACTACTGTAGATTACTGTAGCTCTGTAGATTACTGTAGCTCTGTAGATTACTGTAGCTCTGTAGACTACTGTAGCTCTGTAGATTACTGTAGACTACTGTAGCTCTGTAGATTACTGTAGCTCTGTAGACTACTGTAGATTACTGTAGCTCTGTAGACTACTGTAGCTCTGTAGACTACTGTAGCTCTGTAGATTACTGTAGCTCTGTAGACTTCTGTAGCTCTGTAGACTACTGTAGATCTGTAGACTACTGTAGCTCTGTAGACTACTGTAGCTCTGTAGACTACTGTAGATTACTGTAGCTCTGTAGATTACTGTAGCTCTGTAGATTACTGTAGCTCTGTAGACTACTGTAGATTACTGTAGCTCTGTAGATTACTGTAGCTCTGTAGATTACTGTAGCTCTGTAGACTACTGTAGCTCTGTAGATTACTGTAGCTCTGTAGATTACTGTAGCTCTGTAGACTACTGTAGCTCTGTAGACTACTGTAGCTCTGTAGATTACTGTAGCTCTGTAGATCTGTAGACTACTGTAGTACTGTAGCTCTGTAGACTACTGTAGATTACTGTAGCTCTGTAGATTACTGTAGCTCTGTAGACTACTGTAGCTCTGTAGACTACTGTAGCTCTGTAGACTACTGTAGCTCTGTAGACTACTGTAGCTCTGTAGACCACTGTAGATTACTGTAGCTCTGTAGATTACTGTAGCTCTGTAGATTACTGTAGCTCTGTAGACTACTGTAGATTACTGTAGCTCTGTAGACTACTGTAGCTCTGTAGATTACTGTAGCTCTGTAGACTACTGTAGCTCTGTAGATTACTGTAGCTCTGTAGACTACTGTAGATTACTGTAGCTCTGTAGACTACTGTAGCTCTGTAGACTACTGTAGCTCTGTAGATTACTGTAGCTCTGTAGATTACTGTAGCTCTGTAGATTACTGTAGCTCTGTAGACTACTGTAGATTACTGTAGCTCTGTAGATTACTGTAGATTACTGTAGCTCTGTAGATTACTGTAGCTCTGTAGATTACTGTAGCTCTGTAGATTACTGTAGCTCTGTAGACTACTGTAGCTCTGTAGATTACTGTAGCTCTGTAGATTACTGTAGCTCTGTAGACTACTGTAGCTCTGTAGACTACTGTAGCTCTGCTGGAGTCACTTGTATTGATAACTTTGACACCTTCTGGAAACAGAAGATACTCTACAGGAATGACAGAGTCCATCCAAATCATCTTGGCTCCTGGACTCTGTCCAGGAGTTTCAAGGCTGCGTTGAAACAATGACTGGTCAATGATCTAAGACCAGCTCAGTTAATCCCTACCGTTGTGACAATGAGTCGTCATAATGCTGCATCAAATGTACATGATCCAAGGGGCATTGGCAAACACAATGCAAGTCATTTAATGTATGTATCCCTAATTACCCTGAATACTTCTGTTAATCCTACAGCTATTGTAAGCAGTAATCATGAGCCTATGAACCAGAGTTACACTGTTATCACTGAGACGGTGTCCTAGTAGGAAGCCCACTTTATGCAGCTCACCCTGCACTATCAGCTCCAATGTAAATAACATGAGGACGTCTACTTCTGACAAACTTCCCAGTAAAGCGTTAAAAACAATCTAGCAACCCAGGAAAGTGCTAAGAAGTAGCCCATGTTAACATTAACATAAGAAACCAGGTCCATGAAGTCTAACAAATATAACATTTTATATTCTGACTCTGAAACTCACTTAGATAATACATTTGATAGAGTGGTAGCAATACATGGTTATTACATCTACCGAAAATATAGAAATTCCAACGGGTGCGATGATGCGGTCTATATTCAGAACCACATTCCTGTAAAGCTTAGAGACAATATAATGTTCTATACTATTGAAGTGATATGGCTGCAGGTTCATCTGCCTCACCTAAAGCCCATTCTGGTGGGAAGCTGCTATAGACCACCAAGTGGTAACAGTCAGTATCTGGATAATATGTGTGAACTGCTTGATAATGTGATATCAACAGAGAAGTATATTGTCTGGGTGATTTGTAAATATTGATTGGCTCTCATCAAGCTGCCCACTCAAGACAACACTTCAAACTGTAATCAGTGTCTGCAACCTGGTTCAGGTTGTCAGTCAACCTACCAGGGTTGTTCCAAACAGCACAGGAATTAAATCATCATGTATTGATCACATCTTTACTAACGCTGCAGAAATGAGCTTGAAAGCAGCATCCAAATCCATGGGATGTAGTGATCACAATGTAACAGCCATATCTGGGAAAAACAAGTTCCAAAGGCTGGGCCTAATATAGTGTATAAGAGGTCAGGCTGGGCCTAATATAGTGTATAAGAGGTCAGGCTGGGCCTAATATAGTGTATAAGAGGTCAGGCTGGGCCTAATATAGTGTATAAGAGGTCAGGCTGGGCCTAATATAGTGTATAAGAGGTCAGGCTGGGCCTAATATAGTGTATAAGAGGTCAGGCTGGGCCTAATATAGTGTATAAGAGGTCAGGCTGGGCCTAATATAGTGTATAAGAGGTCAGGCTGGCCTAATATAGTGTATAAGAGGTCAGGCTGGGCCTAATATAGTGTATAAGAGGTCAGGCTGGGCCTAATATAGTGTATAAGAGGTCAGGCTGGGCCTAATATAGTGTATAAGAGGTCAGGCTGGGCCTAATATAGTGTATAAGAGGTCAGGCTGGGCCTAATATAGTGTATAAGAGGTCAGGCTGGGCCTAATATAGTGTATAAGAGGTCAGGCTGGGCCTAATATAGTGTATAAGAGGTCAGGCTGGGCCTAATATAGTGTATAAGAGGTCAGGCTGGGCCTAATATAGTGTATAAGAGGTCAGGCTGGGCCTAATATAGTGTATAAGAGGTCAGGCTGGGCCTAATATAGTGTATAAGAGGTCAGGCTGGGCCTAATATAGTGTATAAGAGGTCAGGCGGGCCTAATATAGTGTATAAGAGGTCAGGCTGGGCCTAATATAGTGTATAAGAGGTCAGGCTGGGCCTAATATAGTGTATAAGAGGTCAGGCTGGGCCTAATATAGTGTATAAGAGGTCAGGCTGGGCCTAATATAGTGTATAAGAGGTCAGGCTGGGCCTAATATAGTGTATAAGAGGTCAGGCTGGGCCTAATATAGTGTATAAGAGGTCAGGCTGGGCCTAATATAGTGTATAAGAGGTCAGGCTGGGCCTAATATAGTGTATAAGAGGTCAGGCTGGGCCTAATATAGTGTATAAGAGGTCAGGCTGGGCCTAATATAGTGTATAAGAGGTCAGGCTGGGCCTAATATAGTGTATAAGAGGTCAGGCTGGGCCTAATATAGTGTATAAGAGGTCAGGCTGGGCCTAATATAGTGTATAAGAGGTCAGGCTGGGCCTAATATAGTGTATAAGAGGTCAGGCTGGGCCTAATATAGTGTATAAGAGGTCAGGCTGGGCCTAATATAGTGTATAAGAGGTCAGGCTGGGCCTAATATAGTGTATAAGAGGTCAGGCTGGGCCTAATATAGTGTATAAGAGGTCAGGCTGGGCCTAATATAGTGTATAAGAGGTCAGGCTGGGCCTAATATAGTGTATAAGAGGTCAGGCTGGGCCTAATATAGTGTATAAGAGGTCAGGCTGGGCCTAATATAGTGTATAAGAGGTCAGGCTGGGCCTAATATAGTGTATAAGAGGTCAGGCTGGGCCTAATATAGTGTATAAGAGGTCAGGCTGGGCCTAATATAGTGTATAAGAGGTCAGGCTGGGCCTAATATAGTGTATAAGAGGTCAGGCTGGGCCTAATATAGTGTATAAGAGGTCAGGCTGGGCCTAATATAGTGTATAGAGGTCAGGCTGGGCCTAATATAGTGTATAAGAGGTCAGGCTGGGCCTAATATAGTGTATAAGAGGTCAGGCTGGGCCTAATATAGTGTATAAGAGGTCAGGCTGGGCCTAATATAGTGTATAAGAGGTCAGGCTGGGCCTAATATAGTGTATAAGAGGTCAGGCTGGGCCTAATATAGTGTATAAGAGGTCAGGCTGGGCCTAATATAGTGTATAAGAGGTCAGGCTGGGCCTAATATAGTGTATAAGAGGTCAGGCTGGGCCTAATATAGTGTATAAGAGGTCAGGCTGGGCCTAATATAGTGTATAAGAGGTCAGGCTGGGCCTAATATAGTGTATAAGAGGTCAGGCTGGGCCTAATATAGTGTATACGAGGTCAGGCTGGGCCTAATATAGTGTATACGAGGTCAGGCTGGGCCTAATATAGTGTATACGAGGTCAGGCTGGGCCTAATATAGTGTATACGAGGTCAGGCTGGGCCTAATATAGTGTATAAGAGGTCAGGCTGGGTCTAATATAGTGTATACGAGGTCAGGCTGGGCCTAATATAGTGTATACGAGGTCAGGCTGGGCCTAATATAGTGTATACGAGGTCAGGCTGGGCCTAATATAGTGTATACGAGGTCAGGCTGGGCCTAATATAGTGTATAAGAGGTCAGGCTGGGCCTAATATAGTGTATAAGAGGTCAGGCTGGGCCTAATATAGTGTATAAGAGGTCAGGCTGGGCCTAATATAGTGTATACGAGGTCAGGCTGGGCCTAATATAGTGTATACGAGGTCAGGCTGGGCCTAATATAGTGTATACGAGGTCAGGCTGGGCCTAATATAGTGTATAAGAGGTCAGGCTGGGCCTAATATAGTGTATACGAGGTCAGGCTGGGCCTAATATAGTGTATACGAGGTCAGGCTGGGTCTAATATAGTGTATACGAGGTCAGGCTGGGCCTAATATAGTGTATAAGAGGTCAGGCTGGGCCTAATATAGTGTATAAGAGGTCATACAATAAGTTGTGTAGTGATTCATATGTTGGTGATGTAAAGAATATTTGCTGGTCTCTGGTAAGTAATGAGGAGCAACCAGATGCTGCTGGTCTGGTGTGTAATCAGAAGCTGCTGGTCTGGTGTGTAATGAGGAGCAACCAGACGCTGCTGGTCTGTTGTGTAATGAGGAGCAACCAGACGCTGCTGGTCTGGTGTGTAATGAGGAGCAACCAGATACTGCTGGTCTGGTGTGTAATGAGGAGCAACCAGACGCTGCTGGTCTGGTGTGTAATGAGGAGCAACCAGACGCTGCTGGTCTGGTGTGTAATGAGGAGCAACCAGACGCTGCTGGTCTGGTGTGTAATGAGGAGCAACCAGACGCTGCTGGTCTGGTGTGTAATGAGGAGCAACCAGATGCTGCACTTGACACCTTTATAAAACTACTTATTCCAGTTAGTAATAAGCAACGCACCCATTAAGAAATGACTGTAAAAACTGTTAAATCTCCTTGGATTGATGAGGAAATGAAAAAATGGTATGGGTTGAGAGGGATGAGGTGTAAGGTATGTCAAATAAGTCTGTCAGCCCAACTGACAGGTAACCGTACTGAAAGTTAAGAAATCATGTGACTAAACTAAATAAAAATAAACTACACTATGAAACAAAGATGAATTATATAAAGAATGACAGTAAGAAGCTTTGGGGCTCATTAAATTACAATTTGGGGGAAGCCAACTCGGCTCCATCATTCATTGAACCAGATGGCTCACTCATCATAAAGCCCACTGATATTGCAAACTACTTTAAGGATGTTTTTATTGACAAGATAAGCAACATTCGGGATGACATGCCAGCAACACTGGCTGACACATCTAAGTATATGTGACCAAATGATGAAAGACAAGAAATGTACTTTTGAATTCTGTAAATTCAGTGTGGAGGAGGTGAAAATTATTGTGGGGTCTGACAAATTATTGTGTGTTGCCAACGGGGTCTGACAATCTGGTTGGAAAATTACTGAGGGTAATTGCAGACGATATTGCCTCTCTTATTTGTCACATCTCCAATTTAATCCTACTAGAAAGTGTGTCCCCTCAGGCCTGGAGGGAAGCTAAAGTCATTCCGCTACCCAAGAATAGTAAAACCCCCTTTACAGGCTCAAATAGCTGAACAATCAGCCTGTTACCAACCTTTAGTAAACTTCTGGGGAAAATTGTTTGACCAGATATAATGCTATTTCATGGTAAACAAATTGACAACAGACTTTCAGCTTATAGGGAAGGACACTAAACAAGCACAGCACTTACACAACTGACTGATGATTGACTGAGAGAAATTTGTGATAAAATGATTGTGGGGGCTGTCTTGTTTGACTTCACTGCAGCTTTTAACATTATCGATCATAGTCTGCTGCTTGTAAAACATGTGTGTATTATGGCTTTACACCCCCTACTATAATGTGGATAAAGAGTTACCTGTCTAACAGAACACAGAGGGTGTTCTTTAATGGAAGCCTCTCAAACATAATCCAAATGGAATCAGGAATTCCCCAGGGAAGCTGTTTAGGCCGCTTGCTTTTTAATTTTTTTCACTTACTTTGAGTAAAGCCAGAGTTTCTATGTATGCGGGTGACTCGACACTATACACGTCAGCTACTACAGTGACTGAAACGACTGCAACACTTAGCAAAGAGCTGCAGTTAGTTTCGGAGTGGGTGTTCCTTGGCCGAGATGGGAGAACTTGCCAGAAGGACAATCGTCTTTACAGAACTTCACCGATCTGGGCTTTATGGGAGAGTGGTCGGACCGAAGCCACTTTTGAGAAAAAGGCACTTGACAGCAGGTATAAAGGCCTGTGAAAGACAGAGCATGAGGGAAAAGGTTAGGTGGTCTGATCAGACTAAAATGTAACTCTTTGGTCTGAATGCAAAGCGCTATGTCTGGAGAGAACCAGGCACAGCTCATCACCTGTCTAACACCATCCCTACCGTGAAGCATGGTGGTGGCAGCATCATACTATGGGGATGCTTTCAGCTGCAGGGACTGGGAGACTGGTAAGGATAGAGAAAACAATGAATGGAGCCAAATACAGGAAAACCCTTGATGAGAACCTGCTTCAGAGTGCAAACAACCTTAGACTGGGGCGATGACCCCAGACATACAGCCAAAGCAACGCTGGAATGGCTTCAGAACTAGAATATGAAAGTCCTTGAGTGGCCCAGCAGAAGCCCAGACTTAAATCCCATTGAAAATCTGTGGAAAGACTTGAAGATTGCTGTTCCCCGGCACTCCCCATTTAACTTAACAAAGCTTGAGAAAATCTGCAAGGAAGAAGCTGATCCAAATCTGCAAGGCAAAGCTGATCCAGACATCCCCCAAGACGACTTAAAGCTGTAATCCCAACCAAAGGTGCTTCTACAAAGTATTGACTCAGCTGTGAATACTTAGTGCCTTCAGAAATTATTCACACCCCTTGACTTTTTCCATGTTTTGTTGTTCCAGCCTGAATTTAAAATGGATTTTTACATTGAAAGTGTGTGTCACTGGCCTTCACACAATTCCCCATAATGTCAAAGTAGGTTGTAATTTTTAAAATTTTTAAAATTAAAAATTAAGATAATATCTTGACTCAATAAGTAATCAACCCCTTTGTTATGGCAAGCCTAAATGAGCACTGGAGTAAAAATGTGCTTAACCAGTCACATAATAAGTTACTTGGACTCGTGTTCAATACTAGTGTGTACCTCATCTCTGTATCCAACTCATACAGTTATCTGTAAGGTCCCTTCAGTCGAGGAAAAATTTTCAAACACAGATTCAACCACAAAGACCAGGGAGGTTTTCCAATGCCTCACAAAGAAGGGCACCTATTGGTAGATGGGTATAAAAAAAAGATACAATTAGACATGACATATTCCTTTGAGCATGGTGAAGTTGTTAGTTACACTTTAGATGGTGTCCCTTCAAAGATACAGACCTCCTTCCTAACTCAGTTGCTGGAGAGGAAGGAAACTGCTCAGGGATTTCACCATGAGGCCAATGGTGACTTTAAAACAGAGTTTAATGTTTGTGATAGGAGAACTGAGGACGGATCAACATTGTTAACCTAAATGACAGAGTGAAAAGAAAACCTGTACAAAATAGATATTCTGAAACATGTATCCTGTTTGCAATAAGTCACTAAAGTAAAACAGCAAAAAATGAATACAAAGTGTCATGTTTGGGACAAATCCAATACATTACTGAGTGCCTCTCTTCATATTTTCAAGCGTGGTGGTGGCTGCATCATGTTATGGGTATGCTTGTCATCGGCAAGGACTATAGAGTTTTTTGGGGGGGATAAAAATCAACAGAATACAGCTAAGCACAGTCACAGTAGAGGAAAACCTGGTTCAGTCTGCTTTCCACCAGACACTGGGAGACGAATTCACCTTTCAGCAGGACAATAACCCTAAACACAAGGCCAAATCTACACTGGAGTTGCTTACCAAGAAGACATTGAATGTTCCTGACTCACACCCCTTCAGTCAGCTTGAAAATCTATGGCTAGACTTGAAAATGGCTGCCTAGCAATGATCAACAACCAACTTGGCAGAGCTTGAAGAACTCAGAGCTCGTATAGACTTACCCAGAAAGACTCACAGCTGTAATCACTGCCAAAGGTGCTCCTACAAAGTATTGACTCAGGGGTGTGAGTCAATACTTGTGTGTTTTTGTATTTCAATAAATTAACAAAACATTTGAAAAACATGTTTTCACTTTGTCATTACAGGTTAATGTGTGTAGTAGATGTGTTAATCCATTTTGCATTCAGGCTGTAACACAAGAAAATGCAGAGGGGTATGAATACTTTCCTAAGGCGCTGTATATATTGTTCAAACAGTGATCTGGAGCCAAGATGGAGGAGTTGTTGTATATATTGTTCAAACAGTGATCTGGAGCCAAGATGGAGGAGTTGTTGTATATATTGTTCAAACAGTGATCTGGAGCCAAGATGGAGGAGTTGTTGTATATATTGTTCAAACAGTGATCTGGAGCCAAGATGGAGGAGTTGTTGTATATATTGTTCAAACAGTGATCTGGAGCCAAGATGGAGTTGTTGTATATTGTTCAAACAGTGATCTGGAGCCAAGATGGAGGAGTTGTGTATATTGTTCAAACAGTGATCTGGAGACAAGATGGAGGAGTTGTATATATTGTTCAAACAGTGATCTCTACAACCAAGTCAAAGTCTAACAAGGAAGCCTACTGATGAAATGAGAACGAAGGTACCTTTTTGTGTAAAACTTAAATCATTTCACTAAAGTAGGGGTTTTGTTCATCTGTTTTCTCTCTTCACCACTCTTCTCTTTGTCCCTCTCAGCTAAGCTTATTATTTACAAACAGCAGAATTATCTCTGGGTCGAGTCCCCCTCTTCTCCTTCTTTGCCTTTGTCCTGTGTGGCATGCTATGGGAACCAGGGCCCATTCATTTTAATGGTGCTGAATTGGCAGTCATTGAGGGTGAATCTCCATACTAATAACAGGCCCTTAAGCTACGACCCCAATGGAACCCAATTCCCTATATAGTGCACTATTTTTGACCAGAGCCCAGTCAAAGGTGATGCACTTCATAGGGGATAGGTTGCCATTTGGGCCACAACATTACTGCCCTGCTGTAGGCCTGACGATGGGCCCTGAGGCTCTGCCACTGTGTGTCAGGCAGGAAGCAATATCCAACAGGCTCTATACAACACAAAGACAACGGGAGAGAGAGAGAGAACAAGCGCCCCTCTTCCCGTCCCTCTTTCTTTCCCTGTTTATAAGCCTTAAGTACTGTCATGTTTCCAGGGCTAGTGGGTAATGTAGGAGGGGTAGATGTGACGACAGGAGACTAGGCCTCAACTATTACAGCCTGAAGGGGTTTGTGTTGAGTTCCCAAGACGGCACTGTTTTGACTGACAAGAAATGTCTGTGATGGAGTCTCTTCCTGTATCTTTTACCTATTTCACATGTTGTCCTCGCCAGCTTCGACTTTGACTTATAGCTGCTTTATTGAAGAAAAATGTACTCGCTGTGACTGAGATGTGGTTGTCCCACCTCGCTGTGACTGAGATGTGGTTGTCCCACCTCGCTGTGACTGAGATGTGGTTGTCCCACCTCGCTATGACTGAGTTGTGGTTGTCCCACCTCGCTGTGACTGAGATGTGGTTGTCCCACCTCGCTGTGACTGAGATGTGGTTGTCCCACCTCGCTATGACTGAGATGTGGTTGTCCCACCTCGCTGTGACTGAGATGTGGTTGTCCCACCTCGCTATGACTGAGATGTGGTTGTCCCACCTCGCTGTGACTGAGATGTGGTTGTCCCACCTCGCTATGACTGAGATGTGGTTGTCCCACCTCGCTGTGACTGAGATGTGGTTGTCCCACCTCGCTGTGACTGAGATGTGGTTGTCCCACCTCGCTGTGACTGAGATGTGGTTGTCCCACCTCGCTGTGACTGAGATGTGGTTGTCCCACCTCGCTGTGACTGAGATGTGGTTGTCCCACCTCGCTGTGACTGAGATGTGGTTGTCCCACCTCGCTGTGTTTAGGGGAGATAAACTGTAAGTCGCTCTGAATAAGAGTGTCTGCTAAATGACGGAAATAAATAAATACTGAAATTGGTGAAAAATATTGAACACGTTTAAATTGTTGATCCTGGAACCAATTCAACGACTATAATCATGTAGGTTGGTATAGGTAGCAGCTCTATACTGACCCAGGTCTGTTCATTATGTAGGTTGGTATAGGTAGCAGCTCTATACTGACCCAGGTCTGGTCATTATGTAGGTTGGTATAGGTAGCAGCTCTATACTGACCCAGGTCTGGTCATTATGTAGGTTGGTATAGGTAGCAGCTCTATACTGACCCAGGTCTGTTCATTATGTAGGTTGGTATAGGTAGCAGCTCTATACTGACCCAGGTCTGTTCATTATGTAGGTTGGTATAGGTAGCATCTCTATACTGACCCAGGTCTGTTCATTATGTAGGTTGGTATAGGTAGCAGCTCTATACTGACCCAGGTCTAGTCATTATGTAGGTTGGTATAGGTAGCATCTCTATACTGACCCAGGTCTGTTCATTATGTAGGTTGGTATAGGTAGCAGCTCTTACTGTCCCAGGTGTGATTGTCTGTCTGTGGTTCCAGTGAATGGTTGTTCTCTGATGTGGTGATGATGTTGTTGGTCTCCTGCAGGCTGCAGAAGACGTGGTGTTCATAGGACCGGACACCCACGCCATCCATGCCATGGGCGACAAGATCGAGAGCAAGCTCCTTGCCAAGGCAGCCAATGTCAACGTCATCCCTGGGTTCGACGGGGTCGTCGAGGTGAGCTATACTGTCAACATGGTTGTCCTTGCAACAACTTTCTGCAAGCATATGATCATCCTGGCAACAAATCAAACTGGATCTACATTTAACAGTACCACTCAGATCTGGTCTTCATTATCCCTCATTCTACAAACAGGCATTTGTTTTCCTCCATCTCTATTCTCCTCATCTCTCTCTCCTCTACCCTCTCTCTCCTCTACCCCTCTCTCTCCTCTACCCCCTCTCTCCTCTACCCCCTCTCTCCTCTACCCCCTCTCTCCTCTACCCCTCTCTCATCTACCCCCTCTCTCCTCTACCCCCTCTCTCCTCAGCTATTTGCCTTTCTCGGTCTCTCTCCTCAGCTATTTGCCTTTCTCGGTCTCTCTCAATCTTCCCTTCTTTCTCTCCTTTCTCCCCCCTCTCCTGCTCTTCCTCTCTCCTCTCTCTACTCTCTCTACTTAGCCTTTTGCCTTTCTCTCTTTCTATCTCCTCTCCCACCTCCCCTCTCTTCTCCTGCTCTTCCACTCTCCTCTCCCACCTCTCTCTTCTCTCTCTACTCTCTCTACTTAGCCTTTTGCCTTTCTCTCTTCTCTCTTTCTCTCTCCTCTCCCACCTCCCCCTCTCTTCTCCTGCTCTTCCACTCTCCTCTCCCCACTCTCTCCTCTCCTGCTCTTCCACTCTCCTCTCCCCACTCTCTCCTCTCCTGCTCTTCCACTCTCCTCTGTATACAGTGATGGTCCTAATAGAGCTGTGTGGGCCATGTTTAACACTTTGCCTGCAAATGGCTAGTAGTAAAATAGATAAAGATGGTTGTTGTCACGTAGCTGTCACAGGCCAGGGGGGCAACAACAGCTCTGATGGGGTGATCTCTTCTACCTATGCTGCCCCCATGGCATGATTGATGGGTAGACAGACAGACAGACCGGCAGGGAGACACAGGCAGAGAGGCAGGGAGACACAGGCAGAGAGGCAGGGAGACACCGGCAGAGAGGCAGGGAGACACCGGCAGAGAGGCAGGGAGACACCGGCAGAGAGGCAGGGAGACACCGGCAGAGAGGCAGGGAGACACCGGCAGAGAGGCAGGGAGACACCGGCAGAGAGGCAGGGAGACACCGGCAGAGAGGCAGGGAGACACCGGCAGAGAGGCAGGGAGACACCGGCAGAGAGGCAGGGAGACACCGGCAGAGAGGCAGGGAGACACCGGCAGAGAGGCAGGGAGACACCGGCAGAGAGGCAGGGAGACACCGGCAGAGAGGCAGGGAGACACCGGCAGAGAGGCAGGGAGACACCGGCAGAGAGGCAGGGAGACACCGGCAGAGAGGCAGGGAGACACCGGCAGAGAGCAGGGAGACACCGGCAGAGAGGCAGGGAGACACCGGCAGAGAGGCAGGGAGACACGGCAGAGAGGCAGGGAGACACAGGCAGAGAGGCAGGGAGACAGGCAGAGGCAGGAGACACAGGCAGAGAGGCAGGGAGACACAGGCAGAGAGGCAGGGAGACACAGGCAGAGAGGCAGGGAGACACAGGCAGAGAGGCAGGGAGACACAGGCAGAGAGGCAGGGAGACACAGGCAGAGAGGCAGGGAGACCAGGCAGAGAGGCAGGGAGACACAGGCAGAGAGGCAGGGAGACACAGGCAGAGAGGCAGGGAGACACAGGCAGAGAGGCAGGGAGACACAGGCAGAGAGGCAGGGAGACACAGGCAGAGAGGCAGGGAGACACAGGCAGAGAGGCAGGGAGACACAGGCAGAGAGGCAGGGAGACACAGGCAGAGAGGCAGGGAGACACAGGCAGAGAGGCAGGGAGACACAGGCAGAGAGGCAGGGAGACACAGGCAGAGAGGCAGGGAGACACAGGCAGAGGCAGGGAGACACAGGCAGAGGCAGGGAGACACAGGCAGAGAGGCAGGGAGACACAGGCAGAGAGGCAGGGAGACACAGGCAGAGAGGCAGGGAGACACAGGCAGAGAGGCAGGGAGACACAGGCAGAGAGGCAGGGAGACACAGGCAGAGAGGCAGGGAGACACAGGCAGAGAGGCAGGGAGACACAGGCAGAGAGGCAGGGAGACACAGGCAGAGAGGCAGGGAGACACAGGCAGAGAGGCAGGGAGACACAGGCAGAGAGACACAGGCAGAGAGGCAGGGAGACACAGGCAGAGAGACACAGGCAGAGAGGCAGGGAGACACAGGCAGAGAGGCAGGGACACACAGGCAGAGAGACACAGGCAGAGAGGCAGGGAGACACAGGCAGAGAGGCAGGGAGACACAGGCAGAGAGGCAGGGAGACACAGGCAGAGAGGCAGGGAGACACCGGCAGAGAGGCAGGGAGACACAGGCAGAGAGACACAGGCAGAGAGGCAGGGAGACACAGGCAGAGAGGCAGGGGACACACAGGCAGAGAGACACAGGCAGAGAGGCAGGGAGACACAGGCAGAGAGGCAGGGACACACAGGCAGAGAGACACAGGCAGAGAGGCAGGGAGACACAGGCAGAGAGGCAGGGAGACACAGGCAGAGAGGCAGCAGAGAGGCAGGGAGACACCGGCAGAGAGGCAGGGAGACACCCGGCAGAGAGGCAGGGAGACACCGGCAGAGAGGCAGGGAGACACCGGCAGAGAGGCAGGGAGACACCGGCAGAGAGGCAGGGAGACACCGCAGAGAGGCAGGGAGACACAGGCAGAGAGGCAGGGAGACACAGGCAGAGAGGCAGGGAGACACAGGCAGAGAGGCAGGGAGACACAGGCAGAGAGGCAGGGAGACACAGGCAGAGAGAGGCAGGGAGACACAGGCAGAGAGGCAGGGAGACACAGGCAGAGAGGCAGGGAGACACAGGCAGAGAGGCAGGGAGACACAGGCAGAGAGGCAGGGAGACACAGGCGAGAGGCAGGGAGACACAGGCAGAGAGGCAGGGAGACACAGGCAGAGAGGCAGGGAGACACAGGCAGAGAGGCAGGGAGACACAGGCAGAGAGGCAGGGAGACACAGGCAGAGAGGCAGGGAGACACAGGCAGAGAGGCAGGGAGACACAGGCAGAGAGGCAGGGAGAACAGGCAGAGAGGCAGGGAGACCACAGGCAGGGAGACACAGGCAGAGAGGCAGGGAGACACAGGCAGAGAGGCAGGGAGACACAGGCAGAGAGGCAGGGAGACACAGGCAGAGAGGCAGGGAGACACAGGCAGAGAGGCAGGGAGACACAGGCAGAGAGGCAGGGAGACACAGGCAGAGAGGCAGGGAGACACAGGCAGAGAGGCAGGGAGACACAGGCAGAGAGGCAGGGAGACACAGGCAGAGAGAGGCAGGGAGACACAGGCAGAGAGAGGCAGGGAGACACAGGCAGAGAGGCAGGGAGACACAGGCAGAGAGGCAGGGAGACAGGCAGAGAGGCAGGGAGACACAGGCAGAGAGGCAGGGAGACACAGGCAGAGAGGCAGGGGAGACACAGGCAGAGAGGCAGGGAGACACAGGCAGAGAGGCAGGGAGACACGGCAGAGAGGCAGGGAGACACAGGCAGAGAGGCAGGGAGACACAGGCAGAGAGGCAGGGAGACACAGGCAGAGAGGCAGGGAGACACAGGCAGAGAGGCAGGGAGACACAGGCAGAGAGGCAGGGAGACACAGGCAGAGAGGCAGGGAGACACAGGCAGAGAGGCAGGGAGACACAGGCAGAGAGGCAGGGAGACACAGGCAGAGAGGCAGGGAGACACAGGCAGAGAGGCAGGGAGACACAGGCAGAGAGAGGCAGGGAGACACAGGCAGAGAGGCAGGGAGACACAGGCAGAGAGGCAGGGAGACACAGGCAGAGAGGCAGGGAGACACAGGCAGAGAGGCAGGGAGACACAGGCAGAGAGGCAGGGAGACACAGGCAGAGAGGCAGGGAGACACAGGCAGAGAGGCAGGGAGACACAGGCAGAGAGGCAGGGAGACACAGGCAGAGAGGCAGGGAGACACAGGCAGAGAGGCAGGGAGACACAGGCAGAGAGGCAGGGAGACACAGGCAGAGAGGCAGGGAGACACAGGCAGAGAGGCAGGGAGACACAGGCAGAGAGGCAGGGAGACACAGGCAGAGAGGCAGGGAGACACAGGCAGAGAGGCAGGGAGACACAGGCAGAGAGGCAGGGAGACACAGGCAGAGAGGCAGGGAGACACAGGCAGATAGGCAGGGAGACACAGGCAGGGAGACACAGGCAGAGAGGCAGGGAGACACAGGCAGAGAGGCAGGGAGACACAGGCAGAGAGGCAGGGAGACACAGGCAGAGAGGCAGGGAGACACAGGCAGAGAGGCAGGGAGACACAGGCAGAGAGGCAGGGAGACACAGGCAGAGAGGCAGGGAGACACAGGCAGAGAGGCAGGGAGACACAGGCAGAGAGGCAGGGAGACACAGGCAGAGAGAGGCAGGGAGACACAGGCAGAGAGAGGCAGGGAGACACAGGCAGAGAGGCAGGGAGACACAGGCAGAGAGGCAGGGAGACACAGGCAGAGAGGCAGGGAGACACAGGCAGAGAGGCAGGGAGACACAGGCAGAGAGGCAGGGAGACACAGGCAGAGAGGCAGGGAGACACAGGCAGAGAGGCAGGGAGACACAGGCAGAGAGGCAGGGAGACACAGGCAGAGAGGCAGGGAGACACAGGCAGAGAGGCAGGGAGACACAGGCAGAGAGGCAGGGAGACACAGGCAGAGAGGCAGGGAGACACAGGCAGAGAGGCAGGGAGACACAGGCAGAGAGGCAGGGAGACACAGGCAGAGAGGCAGGGAGACACAGGCAGAGAGGCAGGGAGACACAGGCAGAGAGGCAGGGAGACACAGGCAGAGAGGCAGGGAGACACAGGCAGAGAGGCAGGGAGACACAGGCAGAGAGGCAGGGAGACACAGGCAGAGAGAGGCAGGGAGACACAGGCAGAGAGGCAGGGAGACACAGGCAGAGAGGCAGGGAGACACAGGCAGAGAGGCAGGGAGACACAGGCAGAGAGGCAGGGAGACACAGGCAGAGAGAGGCAGGGAGACACAGGCAGAGAGGCAGGGAGACACAGGCAGAGAGGCAGGGAGACACAGGCAGAGAGGCAGGGAGACACAGGCAGAGAGGCAGGGAGACACAGGCAGAGAGGCAGGGAGACACAGGCAGAGAGGCAGGGAGACACAGGCAGAGAGGCAGGGAGACACAGGCAGAGAGGCAGGGAGACACAGGCAGAGAGGCAGGGAGACACAGGCAGAGAGGCAGGGAGACACAGGCAGAGAGGCAGGGAGACACAGGCAGAGAGGCAGGGAGACACAGGCAGAGAGGCAGGGAGACACAGGCAGAGAGGCAGGGAGACACAGGCAGAGAGGCAGGGAGACACAGGCAGAGAGGCAGGGAGACACAGGCAGAGAGGCAGGGAGACACAGGCAGATAGGCAGGGAGACACAGGCAGAGAGGCAGGGAGACACAGGCAGGGAGACACAGGCAGAGAGGCAGGGAGACACAGGCAGAGAGGCAGGGAGACACAGGCAGAGAGGCAGGGAGACACAGGCAGAGAGCAGGGAGACACAGGCAGAGAGGCAGGGAGACACAGGCAGAGAGGCAGGGAGACACAGGCAAGAGGCAGGGAGACACAGGCAGAGAGAGGCAGGGAGACACAGGCAGAGAGAGGCAGGGAGACACAGGCAGAGAGGCAGGGAGACACAGGCAGAGAGGCAGGGAGACACAGGCAGAGAGGCAGGGAGACACAGGCAAGAAGGCAGGGAGACACAGGCAGAGAGGCAGGGAGACACAGGCAGAGAGGCAGGGAGACACAGGCAGAGAGGCAGGGAGACACAGGCAGAGAGGCAGGGAGACACAGGCAGAGAGGCAGGGAGACACAGGCAGAGAGGCAGGGAGACACAGGCAGAGAGGCAGGGAGACACAGGCAGAGAGGCAGGGAGACACAGGCAGAGAGGCAGGGAGACACAGGCAGAGAGGCGGGAGACACAGGCAGAGAGGCAGGGAGACACAGGCAGAGAGGCAGGGAGACACAGGCAGAGGAGGCAGGGAGCACAGGCAGAGAGGCAGGGAGACACAGGCAGAGAGGCAGGGAGACACAGGCAGAGAGAGGCAGGGAGACCCAGGCAGAGAGGCAGGGAGACACAGGCAGAGAGGCAGGGAGACACAGGCAGAGAGGCAGGGAGACACAGGCAGAGAGGCAGGGAGACACAGGCAGAGAGGCAGGGAGACACAGGCAGAGAGGCAGGGAGACAGGCAGAGAGGCAGAGAGGCAGGGAGACACAGGCAGAGAGGCAGGGAGACACAGGCAGAGACACAGGCAGAGAGGCAGGGAGACACAGGCAGAGAGGCAGGGAGACACAGGCAGAGAGGCAGGGAGACACAGGCAGGGAGACACAGGCAGAGAGGCAGGGAGACACAGGCAGAGAGGCAGGGAGACACAGGCAGAGAGAGGCAGGGAGACACAGGCAGAGAGAGGCAGGGAGACACAGGCAGAGAGGCAGGGAGACACAGGCAGGGAGACACAGGCAGAGAGGCAGGGAGACACAGGCAGAGAGGCAGGGAGACACAGGCAGAGAGAGGCAGGGAGACACAGGCAGAGAGAGGCAGGGAGACACAGGCAGAGAGGCAGGGAGACACAGGCAGAGAGGCAGGGAGACACAGGCAGGGAGACACAGGCAGAGAGGCAGGGAGACACAGGCAGAGAGGCAGGGAGACACAGGCAGAGAGGCAGGGAGACACAGGCAGAGAGGCAGGGAGACACAGGCAGAGAGGCAGGGAGACACAGGCAGAGAGGCAGGGAGACACAGGCAGAGAGGCAGGGAGACACAGGCAGAGAGGCAGGGAGACACAGGCAGAGAGGCAGGGAGACACAGGCAGAGAGGCAGGGAGACACAGGCAGAGAGGCAGGGAGACACAGGCAGAGAGGCAGGGAGACACAGGCAGAGAGGCAGGGAGACACAGGCAGAGAGGCAGGGAGACACAGGCAGAGAGGCAGGGAGACACAGGCAGAGAGGCAGGGAGACACAGGCAGAGAGGCAGGGAGACACAGGCAGAGAGGCAGGGAGACACAGGCAGAGAGGCAGGGAGACACAGGCAGAGAGGCAGGGAGACACAGGCAGAGAGGCAGAGAGACACAGGCAGAGAGGCAGGGACACACAGGCAGAGAGGCAGGGAGACACAGGCAGAGAGGCAGGGAGACACAGGCAGAGAGGCAGGGAGACACAGGCAGAGAGGCAGGGAGACACAGGCAGAGAGGCAGGGAGACACAGGCAGAGACACAGGCAGGGAGACACAGGCAGAGACACAGGCAGGGAGACACAGGCAGAGACACAGGCAGGGAGACACAGGCAGAGACACAGGCAGGGAGACACAGGCAGAGACACAGGCAGGGAGACACAGGCAGAGACACAGGCAGGGAGACACAGGCAGATACACAGGCAGGGAGACACAGGCAGAGACACAGGCAGGGAGACACAGGCAGAGACACAGGCAGGGAGACACAGGCAGAGACACAGGCAGGGAGACACAGGCAGAGACACAGGCAGGGAGACACAGGCAGAGACACAGGCAGGGAGACACAGGCAGAGACACAGGCAGGGAGACACAGGCAGAGAGGCAGGCAGGCAGGGAGACACAGGCAGGCAGGGAGACACAGGCAGAGAGGCAGGCAGGCAGGGAGACACAGGCAGAGAGGCAGGCAGGCAGGGAGACACAGGCAGAGAGGCAGGCAGGCAGGGAGACACAGGCAGGCAGGGAGACACAGAGGAACAAAGGGATGGTTGAGGAGATGAGGGTGAGCCTCCCTCTGTTGGTGGTTGGTGGAACTTACAACTCTGTCTCCTGTCTCAGAACGTGGAGGACGCTGTGAAAATTGCAGGAGACATCGGTAAGTGAATCAAAATTCCATTCATTATTTAAAAAAGATTTGCCTGGGCTCCATGCAGAATTTTCATATTGTGTTGTTGATCAGGCTACCCGGGTCATATTGTGTTGTTGATCAGGCTACCCGGGTCATATTGTGTTGTTGATCAGGATACCCGGTCATATTGTGTTGTTGATCAGGATACCCGGTCATATTGTGTTGTTGATCAGGCTACCCGGGTCATATTGTGTTGTTGATCAGGCTACCCGGGTCATATTGTGTTGTTGATCAGGCTACCCGGGTCATATTGTGTTGTTGATCAGGCTACCCGGGTCATATTGTGTTGTTGATCAGGCTACCCGGGTCATATTGTGTTGTTGATCAGGATACCCGGGTCATATTGTGTTGTTGATCAGGCTACCCGGGTCATATTGTGTTGTTGATCAGGATACCCGGTCATATTGTGTTGTTGATCAGGCTACCCGGGTCATATGTGTTGCTGATCAGGCTACCCAGTCATACTGTGTTGTTGATCAGGCTACCTGGGTCATATTGTGTTGTTGATCAGGCTACCCGGGTCATATTGTGTTGTTGATCAGGCTACCCGGGTCATATTGTGTTGTTGATCAGGCTACCCGGTCATATTGTGTTGTTGATCAGGCTACCTGGGTCATATTGTGGTGTTGATCAGGCTACCCGGGTCATATTGTGGTGTGATCAGGCTACCCGGGTCATATTGTGTTGTTGATCAGGCTACCCGGGTCATATTGTGGTGTTGATCAGGCTACCCGGGTCATATTGTGGTGTTGATCAGGCTACCTGGGTCATATTGTGGTGTTGATCAGGCTACCCGGGTCATATTGTGGTGTTGATCAGGCTACCCGGGTCATATTGTGGTGTTGATCAGGCTACCCGGGTCATATTGTGTTGCTGATCAGGCTACCCGGTCATATTGTGTTGCTGATCAGGCTACCCGGGTCATATTGTGTTGCTGATCAGGCTACCCGGGTCATATTGTGTTGTTGATCAGGCTACCTGGGTCATATTGTGTTGCTGATCAGGCTACCCGGGTCATATTGTGTTGTTGATCAGGCTACCCGGGTCATATTGTGTTGCTGATCAGGCTACCCGGGTCATATTGTGTTGTTGATCAGGCTACCCGGTGATGATCAAGGCCTCGGCAGGAGGAGGGGGGAAAGGCATGAGGATCGCCTGGAACGATGATGAGACCAGGTGAGATTCGTTATTACTGTAATAAATGCAATTCAAATCTAATAAAAGCATTTAAATGAAACAATCATTTATACGTCTCTACACTGTGTAGTAAGATATTTATAGACTTTATTAAGACATTTCATTAGACTTGAATAAACCGCTTCCATTCTGTCTTTCCCAGGGAAGGTTTCCGTTTGTCCTCACAGGAGGCTGCGTCTAGTTTCGGAGACGACCGTCTGCTGATAGAGAAGTTTGTAGACAACCCCAGACACATTGAGATCCAGGTCCTGGCTGATAAGCATGGTAATGCTCTGTGGCTGAACGAGAGGGAGTGTTCTATCCAGAGGAGGAACCAGAAGGTGGTGGAGGAGGCTCCAAGGTCAGGGGTCAATGTTTTCACCTTTTAAATTATTCATTGGTGTAAGTCCCAGGTGGGCTCCCGAGTGGCGCAGCGGCACTGCATCTCAGTGCATGAAGTGTCACTACAGTACCTGGTTCGAATCCAGGCTGCATCACACCCGGCCGTGATTGGGAGTCCCATAAGGTGGCGCACAATTGTCCCAGCGTCGTCTGGGTTTGGCCGGTATAGGTGGTCATCGTAAATAAGACTTTGTTCTCAACTGACTAGTTAAATAAAGGTTCCATTAAATAAATGTCTTGGGTTGTAAGTGATTTCTGTCCTCCTCTCTGCAGTACGTTCCTGGACCCAGAGACACGTCGTGCGATGGGGGAGCAAGCGGTACAGCTGGCTAAAGCAGTCCAGTACTCCTCTGCCGGGACCGTAGAGTTCTTGGTGGACTCCAACAAGAACTTCTACTTCCTGGAGATGAACACTCGCCTTCAGGTGGGGCGATGGGAAGAAAGCCGTACTTTAGTCTCTGTGTGTGTTTTTCTGTGACATGACAAGTCCAGACACTTGAGCCAAGTGACTTCCTGTAACCAACCCAGTCCTCCCTTCTGAGTGGTTGACCCGACCGCTGACCTTTTCCCCCTTCAGGTGGAGCACCCAATCACAGAGTGCATCACTGGTCTGGACCTGGTGCAGCAGATGATCCGTGTGGCCAAGGGTTTCCCTCTGCTACATAAACAGGAAGACATCCCCATCAACGGCTGGGCTATAGAGAGCAGAGTCTACGCTGAGGTGGGCTTCACTGAACACTTGTTCTGCTCTGTACCGTAGAGTGAAGCCGGTCATGTTCTGCTCTGTACCGTAGAGTGAAGGTCAGCCCTTCTGCTGCCTTGTGAATGTGTCACCTCTCTCTACGAAGAGCTTTCTGGGTCCCCACTGTCTGCTGGACACTTCCTGTGTGTTATAGAGGCTATGGAGAGTTTATTAGGCAGTTATAACCTGTTATAAAGCATGTTTCTCCTTCTCCAGGACCCCTACAAGTCCTTTGGTCTGCCCTCCATTGGACGCCTGTCACAGTACCAGGAACCCATCAACCTCCCAAAGGTGAGTCACATGCTTGTGTGCATATGCTATGAGTTGACCTCTCTGTTATTTCTACTGAAGACGTGATGTGTGTTGACCTCTCTGTTATTTCTACTGAAGACGTGATGTGTGTTGACCTCTCTGTTATT
Organism: Oncorhynchus kisutch; assembly: GCF_002021735.2. NCBI lineage: Eukaryota > Metazoa > Chordata > Actinopteri > Salmoniformes > Salmonidae > Oncorhynchus > Oncorhynchus kisutch. Next base: position 5,952,562 of record NW_022261982.1, on the reverse strand, counting down.
TCTGCTGAAGACGTGTGTTGACCTCTCTGTTATTTCTGCTGAAGACGTGTGTTGACCTCTCTGTTATTTCTGCTGAAGACGTGTGTTGACCTCTCTGTTATTTCTGCTGAAGACGTGTGTTGACCTCTCTGTTATTTCTGCTGAAGACGTGATGTGTGTTGACCTCTCTGTTATTGTCATACTGACATGTAGTCATATACTGACATGTAGTCATATACTGACATGTAGTCATATACTGACATGTAGTCATATACTGACATGTAGTCATATACTGACATGTAGTCATATACTGACATGTAGTCATAGTGACATGTAGTCATATACTGACATGTAGTCTTATTGACATGTAGTCTTACTGACATGTAGTCATAGTGACATGTAGTCATACACTGACATGTAGTCTTATTGACATGTAGTCATAGTGACGTTGTCTCCTCTCTGTCAGGTGCGTGTGGACAGTGGCATCCAAGAAGGAAGTGACATCAGTATCTACTATGACCCAATGATCTCCAAGGTCAGCTACTGTGTTCTCCTCAAACTGCCCAACACAATCACATTGCCCTTTCCAGTATGTTTTACTGATCTGTAATGTGAATGTCCCTCTGTGCTCGCCGTAGCTGGTGACCTATGGCGCCACGCGCGCTGAAGCCCTGCAGAGGATGGAGGCGGCTCTCGATAACTACGTCATCAGAGGTAAGGCACTCACTCACACTCACTCACTCACTCACTCACTCACTCACTCACTCACTCACACACACACACACTCTCACACACACACACACTCACTCACACACTCACTCACTCACTGTGTGTTGGGTGTTAGAGCTTTCTGGAAGCATCTTCAGTACCTCAAGACTCTGACATTTTCTGTATAGCTACACACATGTAGAGGTTCTGATCTCTACCTGTCTCTGTCTGTTGTTCCTGTGTGTGTGACTGTCCAGGGGTCTGATCTCTACCTGTCTCTGTCTGTGTGACTGTCCAGGGGTCTGATCTCTACTGGTCTCTGTCTGTTGTTCCTGTGTGTGACTGTCCAGGGGTCTGATCTCTACCTGTCTCTGTCTGTTGTTCCTGTGTGTGTGACTGTCCAGGGGTCTGATCTCAACCTGTCTCTGTCTGTGTGACTGTCCAGGGGTCTGATCTCTACTGGTCTCTGTGTGACTGTCCAGGGGTCTGATCTCTACCTGTTTCTGTCTGTTGTTCCTGTGTGTGTGACTGTCCAGGGGTCTGATCTCTACCTGTTTCTGTCTGTGTGACTGTCCAGGGGTCTGATCTCTACCTGTCTCTGTCTGTGTGACTGTCCAGGGGTCTGATCTCTACCTGTTTCTGTCTGTTCCTGTGTGTGTGACTGTCCAGGGGTCTGATCTCTGTCTGTTGTTCCTGTGTGTGTGACTGTCCAGGGGTCTGATCTCTACCTGTCTCTGTCTGTGTGACTGTCCAGGGTCTGATCTCTACCTGTCTCTGTCTGTTGTTCCTGTCTGTGTGACTGTCCAGGGGTCTGATCTCTACCTGTCTCTGTGTGTGTGACTGTCCAGGTGTCTGATCTCTACCTGTGTGTGTGACTGTCCAGGTGTCTGATCTCTACCTGTGTGTGTGACTGTCCAGGGGTCTGATCTCTACCTGTCTCTGTGTGTGTGACTGTCCAGGTGTCTGATCTCTACCTGTCTCTGTGTGTGTGACTGTCCAGGTGTCTGATCTCTACCTGTCTCTGTGTGTGTGACTGTCCAGGGGTCTGATCTCTACCTGTCTCTGTCTGTTGTTCCTGTGTGGGTGACTGTCCAGGTGTCTGATCTCTACCTGTCTCTGTCTGTTGTTCCTGTATGTGTAACTGTCTAGGTGTGACCCACAACATCCCCCTGCTCAGAGAGATCATCACCCACCCTCGCTTCATCTCTGGTGACATCACCACTAACTTCCTGCCAGAGGAATACCCAGAGGGGTTCAAAGGTCACCAGCTGACCTCCGAGGGTCGCAGGGAGCTCGTCGCCACCGCAGCCGCTCTCTACGTCTCCGCACAGCTCCGCTCCCAGAGGTTCCTGGGTAATCTCAGGTAAATTAAAACCAATTCAAATAACTGTGGGAACTAATTGTAGGAGTTGGTGCTGGAACAGCACATAGATGAAGCACCATCTTGGTCAGGTTGATACTGTAAAATATGTTTTTAAAAGATTTAACCTGGTTAAATCAAACAGAGAGGAGGTAAAAACACCAAGAGGTTCTAGTTGACATCAGAAAGAGCTAGAGCTCTCATTGTTCCTCGTGTTAATTATTGTGCTGTTTCACTGTGTCTGAATGTCCATTGTCTGTTTTTACAGAGGTTATTATTGTGTTGTGTGTTTAAACCAGTGTTTTACATGTTCCATTGTTTGTAGCACCGGCTCAGTCCTGCAATATGTCACCAGTTAACAGAGCTGTATCCTAGCGTGGTGTAGCAGTCTGCTGGTCAAACTGTTAGACTTGATTCTCTCTGTCAGCCCTGCCATCTGTCTAAACATCTGGCCACATTTTCTTCTTTCTTTTTCGGATCGTTTCCTTTCGTTGTTCATTAACCGCTGGGGGTCGGTCTTTGTAGTTGCAGTCAGTGGTAGAGGCCCCCTCCCTCCCTCCCTTCTCTCACCCCTCCCTCCCTCCCTTCTCTCACCCCTCCCTCCCTCCCTTCTCTCACCCCTCCCTCCCTCCCTTCTCTCACCCCTCCCTCCCTCCCTTCTCTCACCCCTCCCTCCCTCCCTTCTCTCACCCCTCCCTCCCTCCCTTCTCTCACCCCTCCCTCCCTCCCTTCTCTCACCCCTCCCTCCCTCCCTTCTCTCACCCCTCCCTCCCTCCCTTCTCTCACCCCTCCCTCCCTCCCTTCTCTCACCCCTCCCTCCCTCCCTTCTCTCACCCCTCCCTCCCTCCCTTCTCTCACCCCTCCCTCCCTCCCTCCCCTCTCTCCCTCCCTCCCTTCCCTTCTCTCCCTCCCTCCCTCCCTTCCCTTCTCTCACCCCTCTCTCCCTCCCTCCCTTCCCTTCTCTCACCCCTCCCTCCCCCCCTTCCCTTCTCTCACCCCTCCCTCCTTCCCTTCCCTCCCCTCCCTCCCTCCCTCCCTCCCTGTCTCCCTCCCTCCCTGTCTCCCTCCCTCCCTGTCTCCCTCCCTCCCTGTCTCCCTCCCTCCCTGTCTCCCTCCTGTCTCCTCCCTCCCCCTTCCTCTCTCTCAGAGCAGGGATACACCAGACAGATCCTTCTACAGTGGAGTGTTCCAGAGAGCATGATCAGTAAAGCCTCAACACTATAATTAGCCATCAACATTTTATAAACATTTATATCTTTTGAATTTCTGGTTCAAAATCTAAACTTGTATGTTTTGGAGCTGTTGATTATGTTAATTTATACCATGCTCATTTCAAGTGTCTTTGTTAATAGAAGTTGTATTAGGAAGATTGGCTGAGAGGTCAGCTGGCTGTGAGCTCCTTGGTTCAGCTTTGTAACAGAGCAGCAGACTGGTCTCTGGTGTCGGGAGAGAGAGGAGGCAGCTGTCAGTCAGTGGAGGAGCTGACTCTGTTTATACAGCTTCCTCTGACCCTCAGAGAATAGCTCTCTGAGACTGATACTAATGGGAAAGTGGTGTGTGTGTGTGTGTTTCAGGGTGTCCACCACCCCCCAGGAGCAGAGACAGTGGGAGCTGTGTGTGGAGTTGGAGAAGGGAAGCCACACAGTCGCTGTGTCACGCTCTGGATCCACGTTCACTGTGAGCGACACACACACACACACACACACTGGGGTCTGAAATTATTGACACCCTTGATAAAGATGAGCAAAAAACTGTAAAAGTGAAATTATTTAAATACTGAGATCTAATTTATGCAACAAAAAGGGGATATTATATTATTATTCAAAGAAAGACATTTTGTTTAACAAGTTATTTTAGTTTCTCTCAAAGGTAGGGATCAACATTATCATCCCTGTTTTTAATACATTTTAATACCGTTCCTCCCATTGAAAACCTGTGGTTTGAATTGTTGAGGGCAGTTGCCCAGACGAAGGAAAGATCTGGAAGGATTCTGTATGGAGGAACGGTCCAAGATCCCTCCTAATGTGTTCTCCTCGTTACTGTTATTCTCGCAAGGTGAAGTATTGAAAACAGAGGTGTCAATCATCTTGACCCCTACCTTTTTAGAGATTAAAAAAAGACTAATAATAAAACTATTGTATTAGTATATAAAATAACATACTTTTCCCATTTATTTGAGCAAACAATATAGCTCAGTATTTGAGTTATATGCTTTATACAGTCACCCTGCTGATCATTTATCATGGTGTCAATCATTTGGGACCCCACTCTATATCCCTGTGGTTTGGTAGAGTGAATGAAGGCAGTCGGCCCTTCTCTCTGTGAGGGGGCTTGAATGGAGCTGAGGTCCAGGTGGTGAGGGGGAGGAGGGGTTGTCCTGGCCGACAGACATCACTCGGTGGCTGGGTGTTTAGACACCTGCAGTCCCTGGTCTGGTGGGTTGTTTTCCTTGAACCAGGATGACATGTGCTCCTAATCAGCCTCTCCTGGTCACCCTGAACCACTGAACCACACATCAAACTAGGGGCCAGTACCCCCCAGGAGAGGAACGACTGGTGCTGGGTACTGGGTCTCTCGCTGGTCCTCTAGTAGTGGATACTGGGTCTCTCCCTGGTCCTATAGTAGTGGATACTGGGTCTCTCCCTGGTCCTCTGGTAGTGGATACTGGGTCTCTCCCTGGTCCTCTAGTAGTGGATACTGGGTCTCTCCCTGGTCCTCTCCTATAGTAGTGGATACTGGGTCTCTCCCTGGTCCTCTAGTAGTGGATACTGGGTCTCTCCCTGGTCCTCTCCTATAGTAGTGGATACTGGGTCTCTCCCTGGTCCTCTAGTAGTGGATACTGGGTCTCTCCCTGGTCCTCTGGTAGTTGATACTGGATCTCTCCCTGGTCCTATAGTAGTGGATACTGGGTCTCTCCCTGGTCCTCTAGCAGTGGATACTGGGTCTCTCCCTGGTCCTATAGTAGTGGATACTGGGTCTCTCCCTGGTCCTATAGTAGTGGATACTGGGTCTCTCCCTGGTCCTATAGTAGTGGATACTGGGTCTCTCCCTGGTCCTCTCCTCTGGTAGTGGATACTGGGTCTCTCCCTGGTCCTCTCCTATAGTAGTGGATACTGGGTCTCTCCCTGGTCCTCTCCTATAGTAGTGGATACTGGGTCTCTCCTTGGTCCTCTAGTAGTGGATACTGGGTCTCTCCCTGGTCCTATAGTAGTGGATACTGGGTCTCTCCCTGGTCCTCTCCTCTGGTAGTGGATACTGGGTCTCTCCCTGGTCCTCTCCTATAGTAGTGGATACTGGGTCTCTCCCTGGTCCTCTCCTATAGTAGTGGATACTGGGTCTCTCCTTGGTCCTCTAGTAGTGGATACTGGGTCTCTCCCTGGTCCTATAGTAGTGGATACTGGGTCTCTCCCTGGTCCTCTCCTCTGGTAGTGGATACTGGGTCTCTCCCTGGTCCTCTAGTAGTGGATACTGGGTCTCTCCCTGGTCCTCTAGTAGTGGATACTGGGTCTCTCCCTGGTCCTCTAGTAGTGGATACTGGGTCTCTCCCTGGTCCTATAGTAGTGGATACTGGGTCTCTCCCTGGTCCTATAGTAGTGGATACTGGGTCTCTCCCTGGTCCTCTAGTAGTGGATACTGGGTCTCTCCCTGGTCCTATAGTAGTGGATACTGGGTCTCTCCCTGGTCCTCTCCTCTAGTGGTGGATACTGGGTCTCTCCCTGGTCCTCTCCTCTAGTAGTGGATACTGGGTCTCTCCCTGGTCCTCTGGTAGTGGATACTGGGTCTCTCCCTGGTCCTATAGTAGTGGATACTGGGTCTCTCCCTGGTCCTCTCCTCTAGTAGTGGATACTGGGTCTCTCCCTGGTCCTCTCCTCTCTAGTAGTGGATACTGGGTCTTTCCCTGGTCCTCTGGTAGTGGATACTGGGTCTCTCCCTGGTCCTCTAGTAGTGGATACTGGGTCTCTCCCTGGTCCTCTAGTAGTGGATACTGGGTCTCTCCCTGGTCCTCTGGTAGTGGATACTGGGTCTCTCCCTGGTCCTCTAGTATTGGATACTGGGTCTCTCCCTGGTCCTCTAGTAGTGGATACTGGGTCTCTCCCTGGTCCTCTAGTAGTGGATACTGGGTCTCTCCCTGGTCCTATAGTAGTGGATACTGGGTCTCTCCCTGGTCCTATAGTAGTGGATACTGGGTCTCTCCCTGGTCCTCTAGTAGTGGATACTGGGTCTCTCCCTGGTCCTATAGTAGTGGATACTGGGTCTCTCCCTGGTCCTCTCCTCTAGTGGTGGATACTGGGTCTCTCCCTGGTCCTCTCCTCTAGTAGTGGATACTGGGTCTCTCCCTGGTCCTCTGGTAGTGGATACTGGGTCTCTCCCTGGTCCTCTGGTAGTGGATACTGGGTCTCTCCCTGGTCCTATAGTAGTGGATACTGAGTCTCTCCCTGGTCCTCTCCTCTAGTAGTGGATACTGGGTCTTTCCCTGGTCCTCTGGTAGTGGATACTGGGTCTCTCCCTGGTCCTCTAGTAGTGGATACTGGGTCTCTCCCTGGTCCTCTAGTAGTGGATACTGGGTCTCTCCCTGGTCCTCTGGTAGTGGATACTGGGTCTCTCCCTGGTCCTCTGGTAGTGGATACTGGGTCTCTCCCTGGTCCTCTAGTAGTGGATACTGGGTCTCTCCCTGGTCCTCTGGTAGTGGATACTGGGTCTCTCCCTGGTCCTCTCCTCTGGTAGTGGATACTGGGTCTCTCCCTGGTCCTCTCCTCTGGTAGTGGATACTGGGTCTCTCCCTGGTCCTCTGGTAGTGGATACTGGGTCTCTCCCTGGTCCTCTAGTAGTGGATACTGGGTCTCTCCCTGGTCCTCTAGTAGTGGATACTGGGTCTCTCCCTGGTCCTCTGGTAGTGGATACTGGGTCTCTCCCTGGTCCTATAGTAGTGGATACTGGGTCTCTCCCTGGTCCTCTAGTAGTGGATACTGGGTCTCTCCCTGGTCCTCTCCTCTAGTAGTGGATACTGGGTCTCTCCCTGGTCCTCTGGTAGTGGATACTGGGTCTCTCCCTGGTCCTCTGGTAGTGGATACTGGGTCTCTCCCTGGTCCTATAGTAGTGGATACTGGGTCTCTCCCTGGTCCTCTCCTCTAGTAGTGGATACTGGGTCTCTCCCTGGTCCTCTCCTCTCTAGTAGTGGATACTGGGTCTTTCCCTGGTCCTCTGGTAGTGGATACTGGGTCTCTCCCTGGTCCTCTAGTAGTGGATACTGGGTCTCTCCCTGGTCCTCTAGTAGTGGATACTGGGTCTCTCCCTGGTCCTCTCCTCTAGTAGTGGATACTGGGTCTCTCCCTGGTCCTCTCCTCTCTAGTAGTGGATACTGGGTCTTTCCCTGGTCCTCTGGTAGTGGATACTGGGTCTCTCCCTGGTCCTCTAGTAGTGGATACTGGGTCTCTCCCTGGTCCTCTAGTAGTGGATACTGGGTCTCTCCCTGGTCCTCTAGTAGTGGATACTGGGTCTCTCCCTGGTCCTCTAGTAGTGGATACTGGGTCTCTCCCTGGTCCTCTAGTAGTGGATACTGGGTCTCTCCCTGGTCCTCTGGTAGTGGATACTGGGTCTCTCCCTGGTCCTCTGGTAGTGGATACTGGGTCTCTCCCTGGTCCTCTAGTAGTGGATACTGGGTCTCTCCCTGGTCCTCTGGTAGTGGATACTGGGTCTCTCCCTGGTCCTCTCCTCTGGTAGTGGATACTGGGTCTCTCCCTGGTCCTCTCCTCTGGTAGTGGATACTGGGTCTCTCCCTGGTCCTCTGGTAGTGGATACTGGGTCTCTCCCTGGTCCTCTAGTAGTGGATACTGGGTCTCTCCCTGGTCCTCTAGTAGTGGATACTGGGTCTCTCCCTGGTCCTCTAGTAGTGGATACTGGGTCTCTCCCTGGTCCTCTGGTAGTGGATACTGGGTCTCTCCCTGGTCCTATAGTAGTGGATACTGGGTCTCTCCCTGGTCCTCTAGTAGTGGATACTGGGTCTCTCCCTGGTCCTCTAGTAGTGGATACTGGGTCTCTCCCTGGTCCTCTAGTAGTGGATACTGGGTCTCTCCCTGGTCCTCTGGTAGTGGATACTGGGTCTCTCCCTGGTCCTCTCCTCTGGTAGTGGATACTGGGTCTCTCCCTGGTCCTCTGGTAGTGGATACTGGGTCTCTCCCTGGTCCTCTAGTAGTGGATACTGGGTCTCTCCCTGGTCCTCTAGTAGTGGATACTGGGTCTCTCCCTGGTCCTCTGGTAGTGGATACTGGGTCTCTCCCTGGTCCTATAGTAGTGGATACTGGGTCTCTCCCTGGTCCTATAGTAGTGGATACTGGGTCTCTCCCTGGTCCTCTAGTAGTGGATACTGGGTCTCTCCCTGGTCCTCTAGTAGTGGATACTGGGTCTCTCCCTGGTCCTCTCCTATAGTAGTGGATACTGGGTCTCTCCCTGGTCCTCTGGTAGTGGATGCTGGGTCTCTCCCTGGTCCTCTAGTAGTGGATACTGGGTCTCTCCCTGGTCCTCTGGTAGTGGATACTGGGTCTCTCCCTGGTCCTCTGGTAGTGGATAGTGGTCTCTCCCTGGTCCTCTAGTAGTGGATACTGGGTCTCTCCCTGGTCCTCTGGTAGTGGATACTGGGTCTCTCCCTGGTCCTCTGGTAGTTGGATACTGGTCTCTCCCTGGTCCTCTAGTAGTGGATACTGGGTCTCTCCCTGGTCCTCTGGTAGTGGATACTGGGTCTCTCCCTGGTCCTCTGGTATTGGATACTGGGTCTCTCCCTGGTCCTCTAGTAATGGATACTGGGTCTCTCCCTGGTCCTCTGGTAGTGGATACTGGGTCTCTCCCTGGTCCTCTCCTCTAGTAGTGGATACTGGGTCTCTCCCTGGTCCTCTAGTAGTGGATATTGGGTCTCTCCCTGGTCCTCTGGTAGTGGATACTGGTCTCTCCCTGGTCCTCTAGTAGTGGAGACTGGGTCTCTCCCTGGTCCTCTGGTAGTGGATACTGGGTCTCTCCCTGGTCCTCTGGTAGTGGATACTGGGTCTCTCCCTGGTCCTATAGTAGTGAATACTGGGTCTCTCCCTGGTCCTCTAGTAGTGGATACTGGGTCTCTCCCTGGTCCTCTAGTAGTGGATACTGGGTCTCTCCCTGGTCCTCTGGTAGTGGATACTGGGTCTCTCCCTGGTCCTCTGGTAGTGGATACTGGGTCTCTCCCTGGTCCTCTCCTCTGGTAGTGGATACTGGGTCTCTCCCTGGTCCTCTGGTAGTGGATACTGGGTCTCTCCCTGGTCCTCTAGTAGTGGATACTGGGTCTCTCCCTGGTCCTCTAGTAGTGGATACTGGGTCTCTCCCTGGTCCTCTGGTAGTGGATACTGGGTCTCTCCCTGGTCCTATAGTAGTGGATACTGGGTCTCTCCCTGGTCCTATAGTAGTGGATACTGGGTCTCTCCCTGGTCCTCTAGTAGTGGATACTGGGTCTCTCCCTGGTCCTCTAGTAGTGGATACTGGGTCTCTCCCTGGTCCTCTCCTATAGTAGTGGATACTGGGTCTCTCCCTGGTCCTCTGGTAGTGGATACTGGGTCTCTCCCTGGTCCTCTGGTAGTGGATGCTGGGTCTCTCCCTGGTCCTCTAGTAGTGGATACTGGGTCTCTCCCTGGTCCTCTGGTAGTGGATACTGGGTCTCTCCCTGGTCCTCTGGTAGTGGATACTGGTCTCTCCCTGGTCCTCTGGTAGTGGATACTGGTCTCTCCCTGGTCCTCTAGTAGTGGATACTGGGTCTCTCCCTGGTCCTCTGGTAGTGGATACTGGGTCTCTCCCTGGTCCTCTGGTAGTGGATACTGGGTCTCTCCCTGGTCCTCTAGTAATGGATACTGGGTCTCTCCCTGGTCCTCTGGTAGTGGATACTGGGTCTCTCCCTGGTCCTCTCCTCTAGTAGTGGATACTGGGTCTCTCCCTGGTCCTCTAGTAGTGGATATTGGGTCTCTCCCTGGTCCTCTAGTTGTGGATACTGGGTCTCTCCCTGGTCCTCTGGTAGTGGATACTGGTCTCTCCCTGGTCCTCTAGTAGTGGATACTGGGTCTCTCCCTGGTCCTCTGGTAGTGGATACTGGGTCTCTCCCTGGTCCTCTGGTAGTGGATACTGGGTCTCTCCCTGGTCCTCTGGTAGTGGATACTGGGTCTCTCCCTGGTCCTCTGGTAGTGGATACTGGGTCTCTCCCTGGTCCTCTGGTAGTGGATACTGGGTCTCTCCCTGGTCCTCTCCTCTAGTAGTGGATACTGGGTCTCTCCCTGGTCCTCTCCTATAGTAGTGGATACTGGGTCTCTCCCTGGTCCTCTCCTATAGTAGTGGATACTGGGTCTCTCCCTGGTCCTCTGGTAGTGGATACTGGGTCTCTCCCTGGTCCTCTCCTCTGGTAGTGGATACTGGGTCTCTCCCTGGTCCTCTGGTAGTGGATACTGGGTCTCTCCCTGGTCCTCTGGTAGTGGATACTGGGTCTCTCCCTGGTCCTCTGGTAGTGGATACTGGGTCTTTCCCTGGTCCTCTGGTAGTGGATACTGGGTCTCTCCCTGGTCCTCTGGTAGTGGATACTGGGTCTCTCCCTGGTCCTCTCCTCTAGTAGTGGATACTGGGTCTCTCCCTGGTCCTCTGGTAGTGGATACTGGGTCTCTCCCTGGTCCTATAGTAGTGGATACTGGGTCTCTCCCTGGTCCTATAGTAGTGGATACTGGGTCTCTCCCTGGTCCTCTAGTAGTGGATACTGGGTCTCTCCCTGGTCCTCTGGTAGTGGATACTGGGTCTCTCCCTGGTCCTATAGTAGTGGATACTGGGTCTCTCCCTGGTCCTCTCCTCTAGTAGTGGATACTGGGTCTCTCCCTGGTCCTCTCCTCTAGTAGTGGATACTGGGTCTCTCCCTGGTCCTCTCCTCTAGTGGTGGATACTGGGTCTCTCCCTGGTCCTCTAGTAGTGGATACTGGGTCTCTCCCTGGTCCTCTCCTCTGGTAGTGGATACTGGGTCTCTCCCTGGTCCTCTCCTCTAGTGGTGGATACTGGGTCTCTCCCTGGTCCCCTAGTAGTGGATACTGGGTCTCTCCCTGGCCCTCTGGTAGTGGATACTGGGTCTCTCCCTGGTCCTCTAGTAGTGGATACTGGGTCTCTCCCTGGTCCTCTGGTAGTGGATACTGGGTCTCTCCCTGGTCCTATAGTAGTGGATACTGGGTCTCTCCCTGGTCCTCTCCTCTAGTAGTGGATACTGGGTCTCTCCCTGGTCCTCTCCTCTGGTAGTGGATACTGGGTCTCTCCCTGGTCCTCTCCTCTAGTGGTGGATACTGGGTCTCTCCCTGGTCCCCTAGTAGTGGATACTGGGTCTCTCCCTGGCCCTCTGGTAGTGGATACTGGGTCTCTCCCTGGTCCTATAGTAGTGGATACTGGGTCTCTCCCTGGTCCTCTCCTCTGGTAGTGGATACTGGGTCTCTCCCTGGTCCTCTAGTAGTGGATACTGGGTCTCTCCCTGGTCCTCTCCTCTGGTAGTGGATACTGGGTCTCTCCCTGGTCCTCTCCTCTAGTAGTGGATACTGTGTCTCTCCCTGGTCCTCTGGTAGTGGGTACTGGGTCTCTCCCTGGTCCTCTGGTAGTGGATACTGGGTCTCTCCCTGGTCCTCTGGTAGTGGATACTGGGTCTCTCCCTGGTCCTCTGGTAGTGGATACTGGGTCTCTCCCTGGTCCTCTGGTAGTGGATACTGGGTCTCTCCCTGGTCCTCTGGTAGTGGATACTGGGTCTCTCCCTGGTCCTCTAGTAGTGGATACTGGGTCTCTCCCTGGTCCTCTAGTAGTGGATACTGGGTCTTTCCCTGGTCCTCTAGTAGTGGATACTGGGTCTTTCCCTGGTCCTATAGTAGTGGATACTGGGTCTTTCCCTGGTCCTCTAGTAGTGGATACTGGGTCTTTCCCTGGTCCTCTAGTAGTGGATACTGGGTGTCTCCTCTGCCCAACAGTTCTATCTGATGCTGTTATTTTCCCAAGTTGTTTAACATAGCTGCTCCTCCTGCTGTCAGGCGGCAGACTGTCTCTTCCAGCATATCAAGCTGCAGTCTCTCCACATGGGAAGCACATGTCTTGTATCAGAATAATAGGTAGAGTGTAGTAATGAAATGACCCTCTGGCCCCCTGGCAGGTGGAGGTGGATGGAGTTAAGGTGGAGGTTAGTGGAGAGTGGAACCTGGCCTCAGCCCTGCTGCCTGTCACCATCAACAGAACCCCCAGGGTTCTACAGTGTCTGTCTAGAGACGCAGGAGGAGACATTACTCTACAGTACCTGGGCACACAGGTGAGTCACCTCTCCTTCCTTCTGGTGAATGTATGAATCTTGTGTCTTAGTGGTCGTCTGTATGTTTTTCGTGTATGTACACACATTTAGTGACGTTCCTCTTATCTGTCGATCCAAGTCCCGCCTACACATCCCCATCCAGCCTAGTCCCAGACCCCCAATACCCCCCCAGACCCCCACACTATACAGAATGTCAGGAAGAGAAGACCATCCGTTATGTATCAGAGGCTTTGAAAGGAGCCAGCTATAAACAGCTCTGTGCTGCTCACACCCTGGGGGGGGGGGCTTTGAACGCAGGCTCCACAGGAACTTGTCACGGGGCGACATCACTTCCCTTTCCTCCTTTAGGGACCTGGGGCTGGGCCGTGGGGGTCTGATCGGGCATGGGGGGGTTGGGAGGAGGTTGATGAGGGGCTCAGTAAGTACCTCTGTCCTGTCCCCTGCTGCGTCAGCTGGAGGATTCTGTCTTTGTGTTGGAGAGGAGGAGACACCCCTGCTGAGCTGCTTCCAGGCTTCCTCTCCTGAGGACATGGAAGACCACTGTGTCCCCCTGTATCCCTTAGCTCTCACTCCTCCTGGGTATGTTCTAGTCTAGCTCATCCTGGGTATGTTCTAGTCCAGCTCATCCTGGGTATGTTCCAATCTAGCTCATCCTGGGTATGTTCCAGTCTAGCTCATCCTGGGTATGTTCCAGTCTAGCTCATCCTGGGTATGTTCCAGTCTAGCTCATCCTGGGTATGTTCTAGTCCAGCTCATCCTGGGTATGTTCTAGTCCAGCTCATCCAGGCCCTCCAGGCCTGGAGTTGAATAGACCTGTAGTACGGCTGGTTTCAGAACAACACCTAGTTACCAGGCTGGTTACAGAACAACACCTAGTTGCCAGGCTGGTTACAGAACAACACCTAGTTACCAGGCTGGTTACAGAACAACACCTAGATACCAGGCTGGTTACAGAACAACACCTAGTTACCAGACTGGAGTTCAATAGACCTTTAGTACAGCTGGTTACAGACCAACAACTAGTTACCAGGCTGGTTACAGAACAACACCTAGTTACCAGGCTGGAGTTGAATAGACCTGTAGTACGGCTGGTACAGAACAACACCTAGTTACCAGGCTGGTTACAGAACAACACCTAGTTACCAGGCTGGAGTTGAATAGACATTTTAGTACGGCTGGTTACAGAACAACACCTAGTTACCAGGCTGGTTACAGACCAACACCTAGTTACCAGGCTGGTAACAGACCAACACCTAGTAACCAGGCTGGTAACAGACCAACACCTAGTTACCAGGCTGGTTACAGACCAACACCTAGTTACCAGGCTGGTTACAGACCAACACCTAGTTACCAGGCTGGTTACAGACCAACACCTAGTTACCAGGCTGGAGTTGAATAGACCTTTAGTACGGCTGGTTACAGAACAACACCTAGTTACCAGGCTGGTAACAGACCAACACCTAGTTACCAGGCTGGAGTTGAATAGACCTTTAGTACGGTTGGTTACAGAACAACACCTAGTTACCAGGCTGGTTACAGAACAACACCTAGTTACCAGGCTGGAGTTGAATAGACCTTTAGTACGGTTGGTTACAGAACAACACCTAATTACCAGGCTGGTTACAGACCAACACCTAGTTACCAGGCTGGTTACAGACCAACACCTAGTTACCAGGCTGGTTACAGACCAACACCTAGTTACCAGGCTGGTTACAGACCAACACCTAGTTACCAGGCTGGAGTTGAATAGACCTTTAGTACGGCTGGTTACAGAACAACACCTCGTTAACCTGGTTGGTTGACCTGTATCTGAACTGGGGTGACAGTCAACGGGGGCAATATGATGGCTGTTAGTTACTGCTGTTTCCTGGGCAGAAATCCTGTCGAAGCCTGCATTTCCCCAGGCCATCCCAACGCTCCCATTCCCCACACTCCTGACGCTCCGGATTACAGTCCTGATTTACGAGTCCAGCTTGGGTTTCCCTCCCCGCTCCTGGTTTTCCAACAAGGGATTGTCGGCCTTGGGAATCAATGGCTGTTTGTTTGGGGGTGTCCTTTGGGGGTACCCCGGCCAGGGGTTATTTTAGTCACTTTGATGGTGTTGTGAAGAGGATGACCTGTCGTGTGTGTGTGTGTGTCCGCTAAATACAGTCTTATGAGGGCAGGGCAGGGTTCCAGGGGTGAGGAAGGTAAACAAACAAGGATGCATGAGGTCATTAACATGGTGGGTGGCTTCCTAATGTTATTGTACTGTGACCTTCATATACAGGTCAGTGACTGGGACCGGCTACTAGTAGTGTGACTGGGACCGGCTACTAGTAGTGTGACTGGGACCGGCTACTAGTAGTGTGACTGGGACCGGCTACTAGTAGTGTGACCGGCTACTAGTAGTGTGACTGGGACCGGCTACTAGTAGTGTGACTGGACCGGCTACTAGTAGTGTGACTGGGACCGGCTACTAGTAGTGTGACTGGGACCGGCTACTAGTGGTGTGACTGGGACCGGCTACTAGTGGTGTGACTGGGACCGGCTACTGGTGGTGTGACTGGGACCGGCTACTGGTGGTGTGACTGGGACCGGCTACTGGTGGTGTGACTGGGACCGGCTACTGGTGGTGTGACTGGGACCGGCTACTGGTGGTGTGACTGGGACCGGCTACTGGTGGTGTGACTGGGACCGGCTACTGGTGGTGTGACTGGGACCGGCTACTGGTGGTGTGACTGGGACCGGCTACTGGTGGTGTGACTGGGACCGGCTACTGGTGGTGTGACTGGGACCGGCTACTGGTGGTGTGACTGGGACCGGCTACTGGTGGTGTGACTGGGACCGGCTACTGGTGGTGTGACTGGGACCGGCTACTGGTGGTGTGACTGGGACAATGCTCCCGCCAGCCTAGACCAGTGTTAAGCCAGGACAATGCACCTCCTAGCCTAGACCAGTGTTAAGCCAGGACAATGCCCCTCCTAGCCTAGACCAGTGTTAAGCCAGGACAATGCCCCCCCTAGCCTAGACCAGTGTTAAGCCTGGACAATGCCCCCCCTAGCCTAGACCAGTGATAAACCAGGACAATGCTCCACCTAGTCTAGACCAGTGATAAACCAGGATAATGCTGGGACATTTTCAGCTTCCAGGAATTGTGTACGGATCCTTGCGACATGGAGTGTGCATTATCATGCTGAAACATGAGGTGATGGTGGTGGATGAATGGCAGGGCAATGGGCCTCAGGACCTCCTGGCAGTATCATTCAAATTGCCATCAATAAAATGCAATTGTGTTGCATTTTGTTGCAATTGTGTTCTTTGTCCGTAGCTTAAACCTGTCCGTACCATAACCCCCGTACCATAACCCCCCGTACCATAACCCCCCGTACCATAACCCCCCGTACCATAACCCCCCCGTACCATAACCCCCCGTACCATAACCCCCCGTACCATAACCCCCCCCGTACCATAACCCCCCGTACCATAACCCCCCGTACCATAACCCCCCGTACCATAACCCCCCGTACCATAACCCTCCCGTACCCATAACCCCCCGTACCATAACCCCCCCGTACCATAACCCCCCGTACCATAACCCCCCGTACCATAACCCCCCGTACCATAACCCCCCGTACCATAACCCCCACCGTACCATAACCCCCCGTACCATAACCCCACCGTACCATAACCCTCCGTACCATAACCCCCCGTACCATAACCCTCCGTACCATAACCCCCCCGTACCATAACCCCCCCGTACCATAACCCCCCGTACCATAACCCCCCCGTACCATAACCCCCCGTACCATAACCCCTGTACCATAACCCCCCGTACCATAACCCTCAGTACCATAACCCCCCCGTACCATAACCCCCCCGTACCATAACCCTCCGTACCATAACCCCCCCGTACAATAACCCCCGTACCATAACCCCCGTACCATAACCCCCCCGTACCATAACCCCCCGTACAATAACCCCCCGTACCATAACCCCACCGCCACCATGGTGCACTCTGTTCACAATGTTCAGCAAACTGCTCACCCACACGACGCCATACACCCTGTCTGCCGTCTGCCGTCTGCCGTCTGCCCGGTACAATTGAAACCGGGATTCATCCAGCCATACACCCTGTCTGCCGTCTGCCCGGTACAATTGAAACCGGGATTCATCCAGCCATACACCCTGTCTGCCGTCTGCCCGGTACAATTGAAACCGGGATTCATCCAGCCATACACCCTGTCTGCCGTCTGCCCGGTACAATTGAAACCGGGATTCATCCAGCCATACACCCTGTCTGCCGTCTGCCCGGTACAATTGAAACCGGGATTCATCCAGCCATACACCCTGTCTGCCGTCTGCCCGGTACAATTGAAACCGGGATTCATCCAGCCATACACCCTGTCTGCCGTCTGCCCGGTACAATTGAAACCGGGATTCATCCAGCCATACACCCTGTCTGCCGTCTGCCCGGTACAGTTGAAACCGGGATTCATCCAGCCATACACCCTGTCTGCCGTCTGCCCGGTACAGTTGAAACCGGGATTCATCCAGCCATACACCCTGTCTGCCGTCTGCCCGGTACAATTGAAACCGGGATTCATCCAGCCATACACCCTGTCTGCCGTCTGCCCGGTACAATTGAAACCGGGATTCATCCAGCCATACACCCTGTCTGCCGTCTGCCCGGTACAATTGAAACCGGGATTCATCCAGCCATACACCCTGTCTGCCGTCTGCCCGGTACAATTGAAACCGGGATTCATCCAGCCATACACCCTGTCTGCCGTCTGCCCGGTACAATTGAAACCGGGATTCATCCAGCCATACACCCTGTCTGCCGTCTGCCCGGTACAATTGAAACCGGGATTCATCCAGCCATACACCCTGTCTGCCGTCTGCCCGGTACAATTGAAACCGGGATTCATCCAGCCATACACCCTGTCTGCCGTCTGCCCGGTACAATTGAAACCGGGATTCATCCAGCCATACACCCTGTCTGCCGTCTGCCCGGTACAATTGAAACCGGGATTCATCCAGCCATACACCCTGTCTGCCGTCTGCCCGGTACAATTGAAACCGGGATTCATCCAGCCATACACCCTGTCTGCCGTCTGCCCGGTACAATTGAAACCGGGATTCATCCAGCCATACACCCTGTCTGCCGTCTGCCCGGTACAATTGAAACCGGGATTCATCCAGCCATACACCCTGTCTGCCGTCTGCCCGGTACAATTGCCCGGTACAATTGAAACTGGGATTCATCCAGAATGCCAGTGGTCATCGAAGGTGAGCGTTTTACAAACTGCAGTCAGGCCAAGACCCTGGTGAGGATGACGAGCACACAGATGAGCTTCCCTGAGACCGTTTCTGACAGTTTGAGCAGAAATTCTTTGGTTGTGCAAAACCCACATTTTCATCAGCTGTCCGGGTGGCTGGTCTCCGATGATCTCGCAGGGGAAGAAGCAGGGGTCGTGGGCTGGCGTGGTTACACGTGGTCTGCGGTTGTGAGGCAGGTTGGACGTACTGCTGTGTCCCGTGTGGCTCATTTGATAATGACGCTTGCAACGTCAGGGTTGTGGGTTCAATTCCCACGGGGAATATGGAAATGTATACACTCACTGTAAGTCGCTCTGATAAGACCATCTGCTAAATTACTCCAAAGTAAAACATGTAGAATGTACTGCCAAATTCTCTAAAATGACGGTGGAGGCGGCTTATGGTAGAGAAATGAACACTCTGGCAACAGTTCTGGGATCTTTTATTTCAGCGTATGAAACATGGGACCAACACTTTACATGTTGTGTTTTATATTTTTGTTCTGTATAAAAGGACTGAGTTAGGAAGGCATTTTGTTATCAAGCTGTTATCAAACTTCAGTATCCAGCCGCTCATTGAATCGCACCACAGATATCTGCCAGCAAATATGTATTGTACCCCTCCCTCCCTCCCTCATCTCACTCTCCGGTCTCACCTCTCCCTCCCTCATCTCACTCTCCGGTCTCACCTCTCCCTCCCTCATCTCACTCTCCCGGTCTCACCTCTCCCTCCCCCCTCATCTCACTCTCCGGTCTCACCTCTCCCTCCCCCCTCATCTCACTCTCCGGTCTCACCTCTCCCTCCCTCCTCATCTCACTCTCCGGTCTCACCTCTCCCTCCCTCCTCATCTCACTCTCCGGTCTCACCTCTCCCTCCCTCCTCATCTCACTCTCCGGTCTCACCTCTCCCTCCCTCCTCATCTCACTCTCCGGTCTCACCTCTCCCTCCCTCCTCATCTCACTCTCCGGTCTCACCTCTCCCTCCCTCCTCATCTCACTCTCCGGTCTCACCTCTCCCTCCCCCCTCATCTCACTCTCCGGTCTCACCTCTCCCTCCCTCCTCATCTCACTCTCCGGTCTCACCTCTCCCTCCCTCATCATCTCACTCTCCGGTCTCACCTCGTTGCCCGGCGCCAAGCGACCGTTGGCTGCTATATTTATTAGGCCTGCTGCTTCGTGAAGTTTCAACTCTTAACGAGGGAGAAACCAGCCACTCAGTGCTAGCTATGTGTAAGACATAAATTAGCCTAATGAGCTAATTAAAGGATTGGCATGAAATAGCCTGATGAATGAACCCACTGGCAGTAATGCAGTAGTATTGATTCACTAAGCCAAGGACAGGGATATAGACCGACACGAATGATGTTGGGTGCTGCCACCCGGTGGACCCAAGGAGAACAGCATCAACACAATAGGAGTTTCAGAATAATGAATGTGGAGTGTTGTTCATCTTTATTTTTCTTTCATTAGTGTTACAACATGGGCCTACTTTGTGGACTTGTATATGTAATGAATTGATAACTGTGAATTGACCCCCGACCTCTGTCTCATGTGTGTTCAGTTTAAGGTCCGTGTTCTCAGTCAGCTGGTATCCACGCTGAGCGCTCACATGCCTGAGAAGGTTCCAGAAGACACCAGCAGCATCCTGCGTTCTCCCATGCCTGGCTCCGTGGTCGCCGTGTCTGTCAAACCTGGAGACGTGGTAAGAACGTACATGTTACATAGAATCCACATAGATCCGAGACACTGGTACCTAGAGCATCCTGAACAGAGCAGTAGCATCATGCCTGAACAGAGCATCCTGAACAGAGCATCCTGAACAGAGAATCCTGAACAGAGCGGAAGCGTCATGCCTGGTACGTAGAGCATCCTGGAGAGAGCATCCTGAACAGAGCGGTAGCGTCATGCCTGGTACGTAGAGCATCCTGAACAGAGCGGTAGAATCATGCCTGGTACGTAGAGCATCCTGAACAGAGCGGTAGCGTCATGCCTGGTACGTAGAGCATCCTGAACAGAGCGATAGCGTCATGCCTGGTACGTAGAGCATCCTGAACAGAGCGGTAGCGGCATGCCTGGTACGTAGAGCATCCTGAACAGAGCATCCTGAACAGAGCGGTAGCGTCATGCCTGGTACGTAGAGCATCCTGAACAGAGCATCCTGAACAGAGCGGTAGCATCATGCCTGGTACGTAGAGCATCCTGAACAGAGCGGTAGCGTCATGCCTGGTACGTAGAGCATCCTGGACAGAGCGGTAGCATCATGCCTGGTACGTAGAGCATCCTGAACAGAGCGGTACCGTCATGCCTGGTACGTAGAGCATCCTAAACAGAGCGGTAGCGTCATGCCTGGTACGTAGAGCATCCTGAACAGAGCGGTAGCGTCATGCCTGGTACGTAGAGCAACCTGAACAGAGCATCCTGAACAGAGCAGTAGCGTCATGCCTGGTACGTAGAGCATCCTGAACAGAGCATCCTGAACAGAGCGGTAGCGTCATGCCTGGTACGTAGAGCATCCTGAACAGAGCGGTAGCGTCATGCCTGGTACGTAGAGCATCCTGAACAGAGCAGTAGCGTCATGCCTGGTACGTAGAGCATCCTGAACAGAGCAGTAGCGTCATGCCTGGTACGTAGAGCATCCTGAACAGAGCAGTAGCGTCATGCCTGGTACGTAGAGCATCCTGAACAGAGCAGTAGCGTCATGCCTGGTACGTAGAGCATCCTGAACAGAGCAGTAGCGTCATGCCTGGTACGTAGAGCATCCTGAACAGAGCGGTAGCGTCATGCCTGGTACGTAGAGCATCCTGAACAGAGCGGTAGCGTCATGCCTGGTACGTAGAGCATCCTGAACAGAGCGGTAGCGTCATGCCTGGTACGTAGAGCATCCTGAACAGAGCGTAGCGTCATGCCTGGTACGTAGAGCATCCTGAACAGAGTGGTAGCGTCATGCCTGGTACGTAGAGCATCCTGAACAGAGCGGTAGCGTCATGCCTGGTACGTAGAGCATCCTGAACAGAGTGGGTAGCGTCATGCCTGGTATGTAGAGCATCCTGAAACAGAGCATCCTGAACAGAGAGGTAGCGTCATGCCTGGTATGTAGAGCATCCTGAACAGAGCATCCTGAACAGAGCAGTAGCGTCATGCCTGGTACGTAGAGCATCCTGAACAGAGCATCCTGAACAGAGCGGTAGCGTCATGCCTGGTACGTAGAGCATCCTGAACAGAGCATCCTGAACAGAGCGGTAGCGTCATGCCTGGTACGTAGAGCATCCTGAACAGAGCGGTAGCGTCATGCCTGGTACGTAGAGCATCCTGAACAGAGCGGTAGCGTCATGCCTGGTATGTAGAGCATCCTGAACAGAGCATCCTGAACAGAGCAGTAGCGTCATGCCTGGTACGTAGAGCATCCTGAACAGAGCATCCTGAACAGAGCGGTAGCGTCATGCCTGGTACGTAGAGCATCCTGAACAGAGCATCCTGAACAGAGTGGTAGCGTCATGCCTGGTACGTAGAGCATCCTGAACAGAGCATCCTGAACAGAGCGGTAGAGTCATGCATGGTACGTAGAGCATCCTGAACAGAGCGGTAGCGTCATGCCTGGTACGTAGAGAATCCTGAACAGAGCGGTAGCGTCATGCCTGGTACGTAGAGCATCCTGAACAGAGCGGTAGCGTCATGCCTGGTACGTAGAGCATCCTGAACAGAGCGGTAGCGTCATGCCTGGTACGTAGAGCATCCTGAACAGAGCAGTAGCATCATGCCTGGATATGTGGTGACTTTGTCTGTCAAGCCTGGAGATGATGTGGGACATGTTACATGTTAAACACATACATGTTGCTGCTGGATATTAGTTTCGCCACCTCATCCATCAATGATTTAACCTTGTAAATCAGCACTCAATGATGGAGATGGAATGCTGGTTTATCAATATTGCATGTGGCGTCTGGCGCCAGTTAATGCATATGTCTGTCTGTCTGTCTGTCTCTGTCTGTCTCTGTCTGTCTGTCTGTCTGTCTGTGTGGAGTGAGTTAATGCATCTGTCTGTCTGTCTGTCTGTGTGGAGTGAGTCAATGCATCTGTCTGTCTGTTTGTCGTGAGTCATGCTATAGACGCTACATCATTGTATGTAGTAATGATGTATTGTTATTGTTCCCCAGGTGGCTGAAGGCCAGGAGATCTGTGTGATCGAGGCCATGAAGATGCAGAACAGCTTGATTGCTGCTAAAGCTGCCAAGGTAAGGCCAATGGACACCCCCCCATTACACTAACCTACACTACATTACCACCCCCCCCATTACACTAACCTACACTAGAACACATTACCACCCCCCCATTACACTAACCTACACTACAACACATTACCACCCCCCATAACACTAACCTACACTACAACACATTACCACACCCCCCCATTACACTAACCTACACTACAACACATTACCACACCCCCATTACACTAACCTACACTAGAACACATTACCACCCCCCCATTACACTAACCTACACTACAACACATTACCACCCCCCATAACACTAACCTACACTACAACACATTACCACACCCCCCCATTACACTAACCTACACTACAACACATTACCACCCCCCATAACACTAACCTACACTACAACACATTACCACCCCCCCCCATTACACTAACCTACACTACAACACATTACCACACCCCCATTATACCAAACTACGCTACAACACATTACCACCCCCCCATTACACTAACCTACACTACAACACATTACCACACCCCCATTACACTAACCTACACTACAACACATTACCACACCCCCCCCATTACACTAACCTACACTACAACACATTACCACCCCCCCCCATTACACTAACCTACACTACAACACATTATCACCCCCCCATTACACTAACCTACAACACATTACCACACCCCCATTACACTAACCTACACTACAACACATTACCACACCCCATTACACTAACCTACACTACAACACATTACCACACCACCCATTACACTAACCTACACTACAACACATTACCCCCCCATTACACTAACCTACACTACAACACATTACCCCACCCCCCCATTACACTAACCTACACTACAACACATTACTACACCCCCATTACACTAACCTACACTACAACACATTACCACACCCCCATTACACTAACCTACACTACAACACATTACCACCCCCATTACACTAACCTACACTACAACACATTACCACACCCCCCCATTACACTAACCTACACTACAACACATTACCACACCCCCCCATTACACTAACCTACACTACAACACATTACCACACCCCCATTACACTAACCTACACTACAACACATTACCACACCCCCCATTACACTAACCTACACTACAACACATTACCACCCCCCCATTACACTAACCTACACTACAATGCATTACCACCCCCCATTACACTAACCTACACTATAACACATTACCATACCCCCCAATACACTAACCTACACCACAACACATTACCACCCCCCCATTACACTAACCTACAACACATTACCACACCCCCCCATTACACTAACCTACACTACAACACATTACCACACCCCCATTACACTAACCTACACTACAACACATTACCACACCCCCCATTACACTAACCTACACTACAACACATTACCACCCCCCCATTACACTAACCTACACTACAATGCATTACCACCCCCCATTACACTAACCTACACTATAACACATTACCATACCCCCCAATACACTAACCTACACCACAACACATTACCACCCCCCATTACACTAACCTACAACACATTACCACACCCCCCCATTACACTAACCTACACTACAACACATTACCCCCCCATTACACTAACCTACACTACAACACATTACCACCCCCCCATTACACTAACCTACACTACAATGCATTACCACCCCCCATTACACTAACCTACACTATAACACATTACCATACCCCCCAATACACTAACCTACACTACAACACATAACCCCCCCCCCCCATTACACTAACCTACACAACACATTACCACCCCCCCATTACACTAACCTACAACACATTACCACACCCCCCCATTACACTAACCTACACGACAACACATTACCACCCCCCCCATTACACTAACCTACACGACATTACATTACCACCCCCCATTACACTAACCTACACTACAACACATTACCACCCCCCCCATTACACTAACCTACACTACAACACATTACCACCCCCCCATTACACTAACCTACACTACCACACATTACCTACACACTACTGCATTACCACACACACAACTCCATTAATACACACACACACTTCTACATTACTACACACACACTAGTACATTGCTACACACACATTACTGCACACACACTACACATTACTATATTACCACACACACTCTACTACATTACCACACTCTACTGCATTACCACACACTGCTGCATTGCCAAACACTCCTGCATTACCACACGCACACGATACTGCATTACCACACACACGATACTGCATTACCACACACTACTGCATTACACACACACACACACACACACACACACACTACTGCATTAGCACACACACACTACTGCATTAGCACACACACACTTCTACATTACCACACACTACTGCATTACCACGCACTGAATTACTTTCCTCTACACATCACCACAGTCAGACGGCTAGTTTCTATGACAACAGACCTCTATGTTCTTCCCTCCCAGGTGAAGAGTGTCCACTGTAAAGCAGGAGAGACGGTTGGAGAGGGAGACCTTCTGGTCCAACTGGAGTAGGATCTAACCTACGACCTCTAACCTCTGCCCTCCCACCTCTGACTTCGCTCCACCAGGGATTGGCTTCGAAGTCCGGTTGAAGGAATTCTGGGACAAAGGAATGAACAGGATACTAGTAGACTAGATGGACCGTTCCCCAGTCTGTCCTTGTTGTTTTGTTCTGATGTTTTGGTCTTCCTGTGGTACTAGTAGGCTACACTCTCCAGTATTGACTTCTGGGATTTGCTCGTTCTAGGAATTTTCCACTGAAAAAACTGAAAAACAAGATGGACGCTGTGGACCTGTTTTAGTGCCTTCGACCTCTGAAAGGAGGATTGTCCTGTTAAATATGATGAATACTGTATATATCACTTATCTACATGTCACTAATCATGTGTAATGTACTTCCTCACTAGCCTGGTCTCAGATCTGTTTGTGCCATTTTGCCAGGACGTCTGGGACCAGGCAGGCGCCTCTCATTTCAACGTAATGAAACACTTGTGTATCAGAGTTTAGAAACCTGGTTATAGTAAAACGCTGCTCTCTTAGGTGGAGTTATGTTTGCCTTTTTAAAGGATATGTCTCAACCCCAATTTCAGCCTTTGTCCAACCCCTTGACATTGTAAAGACAAAAATGCATTCAGGTGAGAAGTTGTGGATGGGGGGACTTGCTCATAAATATAGATTTTGGGGGCGGGTAAATGTAGTTGTACCTGATCCCAACACTCTCTCACTGGGGGGCACTTGCTCATAAATATTCATTTTGGGGGTGGGTAAATCACGCTCTCACTGGGGGGGACTTGCTCATAAATATTGATTTTGGGTGCGGGTAAATGTAGTTGTACCTGATCCCAACACTCTCTCACTGGGGGGGGGACTTGCTCATAAATATTCATTTTGGGGGCGGGTAAATGTAGTTGTACCTGATCCCAACACTCTCTCACTGGGGAGGACTTGCTCATAAATATTCATTTTGGGGGTGGGTAAATGTAGTTGTACCTGATCCCAACACTCTCTCACTGGGGGGGGGGGGGGACTTGCTCATAAATATTCATTTTGGGGGTGGGTTAATGTAGTTGTACCTGATCCCAACACTCTCTCACTGGGGGGGACTTGCTCATAAATCTTCATTTTGGGGGCGGGTAAATGTAGTTGTACCTGATTCCAACACTCTCTCACTGGGGGGGGACTTGCTCATAAATATTCATTTTGGGGGCGGGTAAATGTAGTTGTACCTGATCCCAACAATCTCACTGGGGGGGACTTGCTCATAAATATTCATTTTGGGGGCGGGTAAATCACTCTCTCACTGGGGGGGACTTGCTCATAAATATTCATTTTGGGGGCGGGTAAATGTAGTTGTACCTGATCCCAACACTCTCTCACTGGGGGGGGACTTGCTCATAAATATTCATTTTGGGGGTGGGTAAATGTAGTTGTACCTGATCCCAACACTCTCTCACTGGGGGGGACTTGCTCATAAATATTATTTTTGGGGGCGGGTAAATGTAGTTGTACCTGATCCCAACACTCTCTCACTGGGGGGGACTTGCTCAAAAATATTCATTTTGGGGGTGGGTAAATGTAGTTGTACCTGATCCCAACACTCTCTCACTGGGGGGGACTTGCTCATAAATATTCTTTTTGGGGGCGGGTAAATGTAGTTGTACCTGATCCCAACACTCTCTCACTGGGGAGGACTTGCTCATAAATATTCATTTTGGGGGCGGGTAAATGTAGTTGTACCTGATCCCAACACTCTCTCACTGGGGGGGACTTGCTCATAAATATTCATTTTGGGGGCGGGTAAATGTAGTTGTACCTGATCCCAACAATCTCACTGGGGGGGACTTGCTCATAAATATTCATTTTGGGGGCGGGTAAATCACTCTCTCACTGGGGGGGACTTGCTCATAAATATTCATTTTGGGGGCGGGTAAATGTAGTTGTACCTGATCCCAACACTCTCTCACTGGGGGGGGACTTGCTCATAAATATTCATTTTGGGGGCGGGTAAATGTAGTTGTACCTGATCCCAACACTCTCTCACTGGGGGGGACTTGCTCAAAAATATTCATTTTGGGGGTGGGTAAATGTAGTTGTACCTGATCCCAACACTCTCTCACTGGGGGGGACTTGCTCATAAATATTATTTTTGGGGGCGGGTAAATGTAGTTGTACCTGATCCCAACACTCTCTCACTGGGGGGGACTTGCTCAAAAATATTCATTTTGGGGGTGGGTAAATGTAGTTGTACCTGATCCCAACACTCTCTCACTGGGGGGGACTTGCTCATAAATATTCTTTTTGGGGGCGGGTAAATGTAGTTGTACCTGATCCCAACACTCTCTCACTGGGGAGGACTTGCTCATAAATATTCATTTTGGGGGCGGGTAAATGTAGTTGTACCTGATCCCAACACTCTCTCACTGGGGGGGACTTGCTCATAAATATTCATTTTGGGGGCGGGTAAATGTAGTTGTACCTGATCCCAACAATCTCACTGGGGGGGACTTGCTCATAAATATTCATTTTGGGGGCGGGTAAATCACTCTCTCACTGGGGGGGGACTTGCTCATAAATATTCATTTTGGGGGCGGGTAAATGTAGTTGTACCTGATCCCAACACTCTCTCACTGGGGGGGGACTTGCTCATAAATATTCATTTTGGGGGCGGGTAAATGTAGTTGTACCTGATCCCAACACTCTCTCACTGGGGGGGACTTGCTCAAAAATATTCATTTTGGGGGTGGGTAAATGTAGTTGTACCTGATCCCAACACTCTCTCACTGGGGGGGACTTGCTCATAAATATTATTTTTGGGGGCGGGTAAATGTAGTTGTACCTGATCCCAACACTCTCTCACTGGGGGGGACTTGCTCAAAAATATTCATTTTGGGGGTGGGTAAATGTAGTTGTACCTGATCCCAACAATCTCACTGGGGGGGACTTGCTCATAAATATTCATTTTGGGGGCGGGTAAATCACTCTCTCACTGGGGGGGACTTGCTCATAAATATTCATTTTGGGGGCGGGTAAATGTAGTTGTACCTGATCCCAACACTCTCTCACTGGGGGGGGACTTGCTCATAAATATTCATTTTGAGGGCGGGTAAATGTAGTTGTACCTGATTCCAACACTCTCTCACTGGGGGGGGACTTGCTCAAAAATATTCATTTTGGGGGTGGGTAAATGTAGTTGTACCTGATCCCAACACTCTCTCACTGGGGGGGACTTGCTCATAAATATTATTTTTGGGGGCGGGTAAATGTAGTTGTACCTGATCCCAACACTCTCTCACTGGGGGGGACTTGCTCAAAAATATTCATTTTGGGGGTGGGTAAATGTAGTTGTACCTGATCCCAACACTCTCTCACTGGGGGGGACTTGCTCATAAATATTCTTTTTGGGGGCGGGTAAATGTAGTTGTACCTGATCCCAACACTCTCTCACTGGGGAGGACTTGCTCATAAATATTCATTTTGGGGGCGGGTAAATGTAGTTGTACCTGATCCCAACACTCTCTCACTGGGGGGGACTTGCTCATAAATATTCATTTTGGGGGCGGGTAAATGTAGTTGTACCTGATCCCAACAATCTCACTGGGGGGGACTTGCTCATAAATATTCATTTTGGGGGCGGGTAAATCACTCTCTCACTGGGGGGGACTTGCTCATAAATATTCATTTTGGGGGCGGGTAAATGTAGTTGTACCTGATCCCAACACTCTCTCACTGGGGGGGACTTGCTCAAAAATATTCATTTTGGGGGTGGGTAAATGTAGTTGTACCTGATCCCAACACTCTCTCACTGGGGGGGACTTGCTCATAAATATTATTTTTGGGGGCGGGTAAATGTAGTTGTACCTGATCCCAACACTCTCTCACTGGGGGGGACTTGCTCAAAAATATTCATTTTGGGGGTGGGTAAATGTAGTTGTACCTGATCCCAACACTCTCTCACTGGGGAGGACTTGCTCATAAATATTCATTTTGGGGGCGGGTAAATGTAGTTGTACCTGATCCCAACACTCTCTCACTGGGGGGGACTTGCTCATAAATATTCATTTTGGGGGCGGGTAAATGTAGTTGTACCTGATCCCAACAATCTCACTGGGGGGGACTTGCTCATAAATATTCATTTTGGGGGCGGGTAAATCACTCTCTCACTGGGGGGGACTTGCTCATAAATATTCATTTTGGGGGCGGGTAAATGTAGTTGTACCTGATCCCAACACTCTCTCACTGGGGGGGGACTTGCTCATAAATATTCATTTTGGGGGCGGGTAAATGTAGTTGTACCTGATCCCAACACTCTTTCACTGGGGGGGACTTGCTCAAAAATATTCATTTTGGGGGTGGGTAAATGTAGTTGTACCTGATCCCAACACTCTCTCACTGGGGGGGACTTGCTCAAAAATATTCATTTTGGGGGTGGGTAAATGTAGTTGTACCTGATCCCAACACTCTCTCACTGGGGGGGACTTGCTCATAAATATTATTTTTGGGGGCGGGTAAATGTAGTTGTACCTGATCCCAACACTCTCTCACTGGGGGGGACTTGCTCAAAAATATTCATTTTGGGGGTGGGTAAATGTAGTTGTACCTGATCCCAACACTCTCTCACTGGGGAGGACTTGCTCATAAATATTCATTTTGGGGGCGGGTAAATGTAGTTGTACCTGATCCCAACACTCTCTCACTGGGGGGGACTTGCTCATAAATATTCATTTTGGGGGCGGGTAAATGTAGTTGTACCTGATCCCAACAATCTCACTGGGGGGGACTTGCTCATAAATATTCATTTTGGGGGCGGGTAAATCACTCTCTCACTGGGGGGGACTTGCTCATAAATATTCATTTTGGGGGCGGGTAAATGTAGTTGTACCTGATCCCAACACTCTCTCACTGGGGGGGGACTTGCTCATAAATATTCATTTTGGGGGCGGGTAAATGTAGTTGTACCTGATCCCAACACTCTTTCACTGGGGGGGACTTGCTCAAAAATATTCATTTTGGGGGTGGGTAAATGTAGTTGTACCTGATCCCAACACTCTCTCACTGGGGGGGACTTGCTCAAAAATATTCATTTTGGGGGTGGGTAAATGTAGTTGTACCTGATCCCAACACTCTCTCACTGGGGGGGACTTGCTCATAAATATTCATTTTGGGGGCGGGTAAATCACTCTCTCACTGGGGGGGACTTGCTCATAAATATTCATTTTGGGGGCGGGTAAATGTAGTTGTACCTGATCCCAACACTCTCTCACTGGGGGGGGACTTGCTCATAAATATTCATTTTGGGGGCGGGTAAATGTAGTTGTACCTGATCCCAACACTCTCTCACTGGGGGGGACTTGCTCAAAAATATTCATTTTGGGGGTGGGTAAATGTAGTTGTACCTGATCCCAACACTCTCTCACTGGGGAGGACTTGCTCATAAATATTCATTTTGGGGGTGGGTAAATGTAGTTGTACCTGATCCCAACACTCTCTCACTGGGGGGGGGACTTGCTCATAAATATTCATTTTGGGGGTGGGTTAATGTAGTTGTACCTGATCCCAACACTCTCTCACTGGGGGGGACTTGCTCATAAATATTCATTTTGGGGGTGGGTAAATGTAGTTGTACCTGATCCCAACACTCTCTCACTGGGGGGGACTTGCTCATAAATATTCTTTTTGGGGGCGGGTAAATGTAGTTGTACCTGATCCCAACACTCTCTCACTGGGGAGGACTTGCTCATAAATATTCTTTTTGGGGGCGGGTAAATGTAGTTGTACCTGATCCCAACACTCTCTCACTGGGGAGGACTTGCTCATAAATATTCATTTTGGGGGTGGGTAAATGTAGTTGTACCTGATCCCAACACTCTCTCACTGGGGGGGGACTTGCTCATAAATATTCATTTTGGGGGTGGGTTAATGTAGTTGTACCTGATCCCAACACTCTCTCACTGGGGGGGACTTGCTCATAAATATTCATTTTGGGGGCGGGTAAATGTAGTTGTACCTGATCCCAACACTCTCTCACTGGGGGGGACTTGCTCATAAATATGCATTTTGGGGGCGGGTAAATCACTCTCTCACTGGGGGGGACTTGCTCATAAATATTCATTTTGGGGGCGGGTAAATGTAGTTGTACCTGATCCCAACACTCTCTCACTGGGGGGGACTTGCTCAAAAATATTCATTTTGGGGGTGGGTAAATGTAGTTGTACCTGATCCCAACACTCTCTCACTGGGGGGGACTTGCTCAAAAATATTCATTTTGGGGGTGGGTAAATGTAGTTGTACCTGATCCCAACACTCTCTCACTGGGGGGGACTTGCTCAAAAATATTCTTTTTGGGGGCGGGTAAATGTAGTTGTACCTGATCCCAACACTCTCTCACTGGGGAGGACTTGCTCATAAATATTCATTTTGGGGGCGGGTAAATGTAGTTGTACCTGATCCCAACACTCTCTCACTGGGGAGGACTTGCTCATAAATATTCATTTTGGGGGTGGGTTAATGTAGTTGTACCTGATCCCAACACTCTCTCACTGGGGGGGGGACTTGCTCATAAATATTTATTTTGGGGGCGGGTAAATGTAGTTGTACCTGATTCCAACACTCTCTCACTGGGGGGGACTTGCTCATAAATATTCTTTTTGGGGGCGGGTAAATGTAGTTGTACCTGATCCCAACACTCTCTCACTGGGGAGGACTTGCTCATAAATATTCATTTTGGGGGCGGGTAAATGTAGTTGTACCTGATCCCAACACTCTCTCACTGAAGTATACTTACCAGGAGTCCACTGACACGCTCTGATAATAAAATGATGTGCATCGCGAGCAAATACGTCTCTGGAAAGTTAACTCACAGTTGTTATGTGCTGACTTCCTGACATCTATTGCCACTTGCAGTGTAAGTTCGAATCCCTTATTGGGGGGGGGGGGGGGGGTATTTGTGCAGTATCTCTTTTTTCCAATGTTCAAATTAACACAGACTGGTCTTGGGTACTGTATGAAAACCTACAACTACTACCAGGGCGACCCCTCTCACAGGTATGCTTTCACTTTTCAGAATTAGAAGTGTGTGTGTGGTCACGGGATGAGTATATGAAATAAAGGATTTGAAGAAAAAAATCTATCTTCCCCAGTTGGGATTAGAACTCACAACCATTGAACTATAAGCCAACTGTAGCAGACTGCTCCACCAATCAGTCAAGTTAACATGACCACTGTCATCTATTTCTTGTTACGATGGATGTAGCTACGAATACAGTTGAAGTCGGAAGTTTACACACACCTTAGCCAAATACATTATAACTCAGTTTTTCACAATTCTTGACATTTAATCCTAGTAAAAATTCCCTGTTTTTGGTCAGTTAGGATCCCCACTTTATTTTAAGAATGTGAAATGTCAGAATAATAGTAGAGTGATTTATTTCAGCTTTTATTTCTTTCATCACATTCCCAGTGGGTCAGAAGTTTACATACACTCAATTAGTATTTGGTAGCATTGCCTTTAAATTGTTTAACTTTGGTCAAACGTTTCGGGTAGCCTTAAATAAGTTGGGTGCATATTGGCCCATTCCCCCTGACAGAGCTGGTGTAACTGAGTCAGGTTTGTAGGCCTCCTTGCTCGCATACGCTTTTTCAGTTCTGCCCACAAATGTTCTATAGGATTGAGGTAAGGGCTTTGTGATGGCCACTCCAATACCTTGACTTTGTTGTCCTTAAGCCATTTCCCCACAACTTTGGAAGTATGCTTGGGGTCATTGTCCATTTGGAAGACCCATTTGCATCCTCATGATGCTATCTATTTTGTGAAGTGCAACAGTCCGTCCCGCAGCAAAGCACCCCCACAACATGATGCTGACACCCCCACAACATGATGCTGCCTCCCCCGTGCTTCATGGTTGCGGTGATGTTCTTCAGCTTGCAAGCCTCCCCCTTTTTCCTCCAAACATAACGATGCTCATTATGTGCAAACAGTTCTATTGTTGTTTCATCAGACCACAGGACATTTCTCCAAAAAGTACAATCTTTGTCCCCATGTGAAGTTGCAAACCGTAATCTGGCATTTTTTATGTAGGTTTTGGAGCAGTGGCTTCTTCCTTGCTGAGCGACCTTTCAGGTTATGTCGTGGACTCGTTTTACTGTGGATATAGATACTTTTCCTCCAGCATCTTCACAAGGTCCTTTGCTGTTGTTCTGGGGTTGATTTGCACTTTTCGCACTAAAGTACGTTCATCTCTAGGAGACAGAACATGTCTCCTTCCTGAGCGGTATGATGACTACATTGTCCCATGGTGTTTATACTTGCGTACTATTGTTTGTACAGATGAATGTGGTACCTTCAGGCGTTTGGAAATTGCTCCCAAGGATGAACCAGACTTGTGGAGGTCTACAATTTTTTTTTCTGAGGTCTTGGCTCAGACATCATGATTTCCCCATGATGTCAAGCAAAGAGGCACTGAGTTTGAAGGTAGGCCTTGAAATACATCCACAGGTACACCAATTAGCCTATCAGAAGCTTCTAAAGCCATGACATCATTTTCTGGAATGTTCCAAGCTGTTTAAAGGCACAGTCAACTTAGTGTATGTAAACTTCTGACCCACTGGAATTGTAATACAGTGAATTATAAGTGAAATAATCTGTCTGTAAACAATTGTTGGAAAAATGACTTGTGCCATGCACAAAGTAGATGTCCTAACCGACTTGCCAAAACTATAGTTTGTTAACAAGACATTTGTGGAGTGGTTGAAAAATGACTTTTAATGGCTCCAACCTAATTGTATGTAAACTTCTGACTTCAACTGTATATACGTATCATTTGTATTTTTTTCTTGGTGTACCAGATTGATGTGTATGAAACGGTAAGCTAAAACGTTGAATTTGGTCATGTGCGGGTATGTGCCTTCACTGCCTTTTGTATGTTATGTAACGTCAGTATTCAAGGAAGCATCATGCTAAATATATTGGCCCACTCCACAACCTGCATCTAGAAGGGAGTGGATTTCATACTGAACCCCTCCCTTTGATGACATAGGGGCACCTCTACATCACCATGTCAATGGTAGAGTTGAACCACTAGGGACAAGGAGCTAGATTTAATACTAAAAGGCCTGAATATATCACTTTTGCAACAAACTGTCAAAATGAAGACCAGGGTTGATGTGTTTCACTATAACTAAGCCTAAAACATCCAGTTTTTTTGTCTTGAAAGTTACTCTTTAAATACTGTGGGGACTGGTAGAGGGACTGGTCATACTGTAGGGACTGGTAGAGGGACTGGACGTACTGTCGGGACTGGTAGAGGGACTGGACGTACTGTAGGGACTGGTAGAGGGACTGGACGTACTGTAGGGACTGGTAGAGGGACTGGACGTACTGTAGGGACTGGTAGAGGGACTGGACGTACTGTAGGGACTGGTAGAGGGACTGGACGTACTGTAGGGACTGGTAGAGGGACTGGGCATACTGTAGGGACTGGTAGAGGGGCTGGGCGTACTGTAGGGACTGGTAGAGGGGCTGGATGTACTGTGGGGACTGGTAGAGGGGCTGGACGTACTGTGGGAACTGGTAGAGGGGTTGGGCGTACTGTGGGGACTGGTAGAGGGACTGGACGTATTGTGGGGACTGGTAGAGGGGCTGGACGTACTGTAGGGACTGGTAGAGGGGTTGGACGTACTGTAGGGACTGGTAGAGGGGCTGGACGTATTGTAGGGACTGGTAGAGGGGCTGGGCGTACTGTAGGGACTGGTAGAGGGGTTCGGCGTACTGTAGGGACTGGTAGAGGGACTGGGCGTACAGTAGGGACTGGTAGAGGGGCTGGGCGTACTGTAGGGACTGGTAGAGGGGTTCGGCGTACTGTAGGGACTGGTAGAGGGACTGGGCGTACAGTAGGGACTGGTAGAGGGGTTGGCCGTACTGTGGGGACTGGTAGAGGGGTTGGGTGTACTGTAGGGACTGGTAGAGGGGCTGGACGTATCGATCTCTCTCCCCACACACTCGCTCTCCCTCATACACCCCATAAGCCTGTGCTTATGATCCAAATGGCACTCTATGGGCCCTGGTCAAAAGTAGTGCACTTCATAGGATGCTGCTTGTCAGCGTGTGGTGCTTCCATCCCATACTGAGGATGCTACATGTACTGTAATGGTGAAACCCCCGACCAGAACAGCACCTATGGTTCTGTGACATAATCATTACCCAGTGTTCCTCTAGAGGAAAGCCTACCTATTATATATCGTGTGCATTGTGTCACCTGTAGAGACTTGATCGCTTTAGAGTGTAAAATGTGTATTTTATCTGATTCACCTAGCCTGAGTCCCAGATCTGTTTTGTGCTGTAAAGCCAACTCCTATTGGCATCATGTCATGTGTAGTTGACTAAACAGATCTAGGACTCAGTCTACTGATGACCTCCTGTTGAAGGCAGAACAGCTTGAGACGGCCTTGGCCCAAAGTAGTCCACTATATAAGGAGTAGATTGGCTGCTTGGTGTCAAAGTTCAAAGATCAGGACTCGCAGTACAGCAGAGCTCTGAATGAGACGCCAGGCTTTAAGGAATGTGGACCAACACCTCTAAATCATGATGTTTCTACTTGTTGTTCAGAGCTCATTTTGTAATAAAAGAGAGATGATTGGAACGATGTTGAACGACACGGTCTGACTCAGATGTACCCAAGCTGAACCACAGAATAAAATGCCTTGTTTTACATTTCAACAGTTTTCTTTAACATATTTATACTAATCATAAACAAAATATGTCCCTGTGGAACAATGTATTCAGTGACTGAAGGCATGTGGTGTCCTTTTCACAGAGCACTGTGGTTGGCTTAACTCAGGGGTCAGGTAGGTGCTGGGGGGGTCATCGTCATGGTTACCAGATGCACACTGTTTTGATTGGAGGTACTTCACTCAGAACGTCGGGAAGCGTCTGAAAAGCTCGTTATGTTCCATTGAAACAACACCCTCTGCTGCTCCTCAGTTTTCACTCCAACAACACCCTCTGCTGCTCTTCAGTTTTCACTCCAACAACACCCTCTGCTGCTCCTCAGTTTTCACTCCAACAACACCCTCTGCTGCTCTTCAGTTTTCACTCCAACAACACCCTCTGCTGCTCCTCAGTTTTCACTCCAACAACACCCTCTGCTGCTCCTCAGTTTTCACTCCAACAACACCCTCTGCTGCTCCTCAGTTTTCACTCCAACAACACCCTCTGCTGCTCTTCAGTTTTCACTCCAACAACACCCTCTGCTGCTCTTCAGTTTTCACTCCAACAACACCCTCTTCTGCTCTTCAGTTTTCACTCCAACAACACCCTCTGCTGCTCTTCAGTTTTCACTCCAACAACACCCTCTGCTGCTCTTCAGTTTTCACTCCAACAACACCCTCTGCTGCTCTTCAGTTTTCACTCCAACAACACCCTCTGCTGCTCTTCAGTTTTCACTCCAACAACACCCTCTGCTGCTCTTCAGTTTTCACTCCAACACCCTCTGCTGCTCTTCAGTTTTCACTCCAACAACACCCTCTGCTGCTCTTCAGTTTTCACTCCAACAACACCCTCTGCTGCTCTTCAGTTTTCACTCCAACAACACCCTCTGCTGCTCTTCAGTTTTCAGATGTAAAACTGTTTATAAATGACTCTGGGAAGATGTAAAACTGTTTATAAATGACTCTGGGAAGATGTAAAACTGTTTATAAATGACTCTGGGAAGATGTACTGTTTATAAATGACTCTGGGAAGATGTAAAGCTGTTTATAAATGACTCTGGGAAGATGTACTGTTTATAAATGACTCTGGGAAGATGTACTGTTTATAAATGACTCTGGGAAGATGTAAAGCTGTTTATAAATGACTCTGGGAAGATGTAAAGCTGTTTATAAATGACTCTGGGAAGATGTACTGTTTATAAATGACTCTGGGAAGATGTAAAGCTGTTTATAAATGACTCTGGGAAGATGTAAAGCTGTTTATAAATGACTCTGGGAAGATGTACTGTTTATAAATGACTCTGGGAAGATGTAAAGCTGTTTATAAATGACTCTGGGAAGATGTAAAGCTGTTTATAAATGACTCTGGGAAGATGTACTGTTTATAAATGACTCTGGGAAGACAAAAGCTGTCTGTGATGCCTCTGCCATGTCTCAGAGTTGACAGGAAGGAATTATATTCCAATATGAATAATTCAACTGTTAATGCATTACCACATACTTTAGGCTACTCCAAACTAACCTCGGGTCAGTGGCGTACTATTCAAGCTCTTCAGAAGGAGACGGCTTGAGTTTTGTATTGAAACTTGATCTCAGTCTGCATCCCAAATAGCAACCTGTTCCCTGTGCAGTCCACTAGTTTTGACCAGGGCCCATCAGGTTCTGGTATAAAGTAGTGCACTATGTAGGGAATAGGGTGCCATTTGGGATTCAGCCTGAATTGTCATTGTGAACAGCTAATGTAAGAAGGTACTGGTGTTATGGACTGTCACTGTACTGAACTGTGCTCCTGTCTGTCATCATAGTAATTAGAAAGGTCTATTTATCCTGACTGTGAGGACTGCAGCTTCCTGACAGGAGTGTTGCTCCAGGCTACATAGTAGATCACATCAGATCAGTGCCATCTATCACAGCTCCCTGTAAGCAGAGTCCTATATATATATATAGAGAGAGAGAGAAATGGCTCTGCCTCACACATCCTTCCTGCTACATCAGACCACAACACACAGATCTGGAAATCTCGTTTTATTACATCAAGGCTGTCAAAACACAGGAAACTGGCAAATCTCTCCCTCTCTCTTGCCCTCCACCTCTCCATACTCTCCCCCTCACCCACACTCTCCCCCTCACCCATACTCTCACCCACACTCTACTCCTCACCCACACTCTACTCCTCACCCACACTCTAACCCTCACCCACACTCTAACCCTCACCCACACTCTACCCCTCACCCACACTCTACACCTCACCCACACTCTACCCCTAACCCACACTCTAACCCTCACCCACACTCTACCCCTCACCCACACTCTACTCCTCACCCACAATCGAACCCTCACCCACACTCTACTCCTCACCCACACTCTAACCCTCACCCACACTCTCCCCTCACCCACACTCTCCCCCTCACCCACACACTACTCCTCACCACACACTACTCCTCACCACACACTACTCCTCACCCACACTCTACTCCTCACCCACACTCTACTCCTCACCCACACTCTAACCCTCACCACACTCTAACCCTCACCCACACTCTAACCCTCACCCACACTCTAACCCTCACCCACACTCTAACCCTCACCCACACTCTACCCCTCACCCACACTCTACCCCTCACTCACACTCTACCCCTCACCCACACTCTACTCCTCACTCACACTCTAACCCTCACCCACACTCTAACCCTCACCCACACTCCCCCCTTACCCACACTCTACCCCTCTCCCACACTCTACCCCTCTCCCACACTCTCCCCTCACCCACACTCTCCCCCTCACCCACACACTACTCCTCACCACACACTACTCCTCACCCACACTCTACTCCTCACCCACACTCTACTCCTCACCCACACTCTAACCCTCACCACACTCTAACCCTCACCCACACTCTAACCCTCACCCACACTCTAACCCTCACCCACACTCTAACCCTCACCCACACTCTACCCCTCACCCACACTCTACCCCTCACTCACACTCTACCCCTCACCCACACTCTACTCCTCACTCACACTCTAACCCTCACCCACACTCTAACCCTCACCCACACTCCCCCCTTACCCACACTCTACCCCTCTCCCACACTCTACCCCTCTCCCACACTCTAACCCTCACCCACACTCTACCCCTCACCCACACTCTATCCCTCACCCACACTCTATCCCTCACCCACACTCTACCCCTCACCCACACTCTACCCCTCACCCACACTCTACCCCTCACCCACACTCTACCCCTCACCCACACTCTATCCCTCACCCACACTCTACCCCTCACCCACACTCTATCCCTCACCCACACTCTATCCCTCACCCACACTCTATCCCTCACCCACACTCTATCCCTCACCCACACTCTATCCTTCACCCACACTCTATCCCTCACCCACACTCTATCCCTCACCCACACTCTATCCCTCGCTCCTTCATCTTTCTGTCCCAGGCAGCATTGAGTAACTTCATGTAAATCTCTGTGAAGCAGCAGCAACGTCTCCCAGTCCTCCATTCAAACTCCCAAAACGAGGCCACACACCCCTCTCTCTCTTATGTCGGTCTCTCTCGTTGTTGTAACATAACAAAGTTAGGCCTCAGTTGAAGCCTCAGACCGTAGTGACTCTCATGACCAGCTCCCGGCTGCTGTTGCTGGGCTGCGGAGGCTGGGGATGGACTTGAGTGGGGCGGTGCTCCTGCTGCGTTGTCCAGAGGTGCTGGGTGAGCAGGTGGAGGATGTTGTACGCACAGTGGTGGTCTGGCAGGGATGGTGGCCCCTGCTCCGACATTGAGTCCTGCGTTGTCACCGTCGTCAGGCTGGCGGTTGCGGCTGTGGTCACGGTGTAGCCAGGCGCGGAGGCGGCCACCGCGGCCATGAGGGAGGAGGTGGAGGGGGAGACCATTTCATCCCCCGGCTCTGCCCCGGGAGGAGCACTCGTCCTGGGGTTGGGCAGGGCCAGGTGCCTGGGCGTCAGCCTGGATCTCTGGTGGTCCTCAGTGTCTCTGATCTTGTCGTAGTTGAGCACCTTCCACTGCTGGTTCACTGCCTGCCAGCGGTTAAAGATCCGGAACACTGAGGGGCCTTCATGGACGATCAGCGCTTGAACGAGAGAGAAGAAGAGGGGGAGGTTGTCAGTTACACATGAATACATCCTGAATCCAAAATGTGTTGGTAGTGTTGGTTAATCACACAGTGTGTCCTCCAGAGCTCTGTCTGGGGAGTCATATATGTCCCACCTCAAGTGTCCTGATTGGAGAAGAGGGAATGAAGGAAGAGGAGAGGAGGAGGGAGGTGTATTCCATAGGGGACCACGTTGCAAACAAGTAGAATCCCCTGGGTTGTGTATCTTTTCCCCCCAATAAATCAACCAAGGAAGAAGGAGGAGGAGGAGTTCCTCTGTGTGCCGGCCTCACCGATGCAGACGAGGTCCATGAATCCGTACATGGCGTAGCAGATCTGGAAGAGCAGGTCCTGGCGCTGCCACTTGGCCGAGGGGCTGAGGGACGACCACACCAGCCAGGAGATAGAGGACATGAGGAACAGGCTGCCCAACACGGCCGCTGCTATCTGGACCTTCTCTATCACTGTCAGAGAGATGGCCTGCCACTGGGGGGAGGGAGAGAGCGGGAGGAGGATGAGAGGGGGGAGGGAGAGAGGGGGGGGGGGGGGAAGGGAGGGGGGAGAGAGAAGGAGGGGGAGAGAAGGAGGGAGGGAGAAAGAAAGGAGGGGGGAGGGAGGGAGGGGGAGAGAAGGAGGGAGGGAGGGAGGGAGGGAGGGAGGGAGGAAGGGAGGGAGGGGGAGAGGAGGGGGGGGAGGAGGGGGGAGAGAAGGAGGGAGGGAGAAAGAAAGAAAGGAGGGGGGAGGGAGGGGGAGAGGAGGGGGAGAGAGAAGGAGGGAGGGAGGGGGAGAGGAGGGGGGGAGAGAGAAGGAGGGAGGGAGGGGGGGAGAGAGAGAAGGAGGGGGGAGAGAAGGAGGGAGGGAGTGGGAGAGGAGGGGGGGAGAGAGAAGGAGGGGGGAGAGAAGGAGGGAGGGAGAAAGAAAGGAGGGAGGGAGGGAGGGGGAGAGAAGGAGGGAGGGAGAGAGAGAGAGAGAGGGAGGGAGGGAGAAAGAAAGGAGGGAGGGAGGGGGAGAGAAGGAGGGAGTGGGGAGAGAAGGAGGGGGGAGAGAAGGGGGAGAGAAGGAGGGAGGGAGAAAGGAGGGAGGGAGGGGGAGGGAGAAAGAAAGGAGGGAGGGAGGGGGAGAGAAGGAGGGAGGGGGAGAGGAGGGGGGGAGAGAAGGAGGGGGGAGAGAAGGAGGGATGGAGAAAGAAAGGAGGGGGGGAGAGAGAAGGAGGGAGGGGGGGAGAGAGAAGGAGGGAGGGAGAGAGAAGGAGGGAGGGAGAGAGAGAGGGAGGGAGGGAGAAAGAAAGGAGGGAGGGAGGGGGAGAGAAGGAGGGAGGGAGAGAGAGAGGGAGGAAG
The DNA here is from genome assembly GCF_002021735.2 of Oncorhynchus kisutch. Taxonomy (NCBI): domain Eukaryota; kingdom Metazoa; phylum Chordata; class Actinopteri; order Salmoniformes; family Salmonidae; genus Oncorhynchus; species Oncorhynchus kisutch. Next base: position 5,911,964 of record NW_022261982.1, on the reverse strand, counting down.
AGAGAGTACATCATCATCCCATACTATTCATACACACTATACACTAGTATTACCCCCCTCTCTCTTTCTGCAGTGCTGTGTGATATACACCCAATTAGAGCTCTCCTCTTCATCCCCTAAAACCCTCCCCCCTGACTCAAGTCCAAGAGCTGGCGAGTCCCATCACAGCTGTCCCTACCTGGAGCGGGTTATTGGTGCTGATGGCTACCACGTGGTACTTGTAGTAGCAGAGCTCACAGCTCCAGGAGCCCCTCTCACTGATCCACTTGATGAGGCAGGGCTCATGGGTGCAGCGGACAGACCCACTGCAGCGACACGGGCTCAGCAGCTCCCCCTGTGGGACACAAAGGAAAATGCTGCTATTGGTTTGTCTTACAGTGAGCCAGCTGAGTGTCGGTCAGGATGCTGACCAGTGATTTACATACACACTGGATGACTGACAGGGGGCTCTGTATTGAAGCCATCGCCCCTCCATCTTGACACTCTGACACCGGTGTCAAAAATATTTTGGAAGCTAAAGAAATGCATGTATTAATGTCTCCATTAGTTTTAGCCATGTTTATTCTACTACAGCCTTAATGCAGACTTTTAAATGATATTATGTGAGATAAACATATCATATATGAAAACATTTCCTTAAAGTATATATTAGTTACATTACTAATGTTACTGTCCACACTCAAACAAAAAGTACTTCTATACATGTCATTTTGTCCTTGAAACATTTCATTGAAATACTGTAGACTTCCATTCATTCTTATGGACGTTCCTACTGGGGAGCACCAATATGGCCGACACATGGCTTCAAAGCCTCTCATTGGCCAATACGTAGCATCAGCAATGCAGGGTTTATATACATAATTGGCGCTGCCACAGGGTTAATCTGGCACCATATTCTCTATATAGTGCATCACTTTTAGCCAGAGCAGGAGTAGTGCAAAATGTAGGGAATAGGGAGCCATTTTGGACGGAGCCACGTTATCTCTACATGTCCTGTGCACCCACAGCTCTGGAGAACGGTCGATCTGAAGCCTTGTCTCTAGAGTTACCAGTAACGCGCCCTTCAGTTCTGCACCTACATGTCTCCACTGACTCTGTATCTGTCACAGTGTGGATTCTACAGCGTGTTTCCTCCAGACAGATAGACAGGGCTGTGGTTTCTGCTTTCTTACCTCCCAACGCTCATGTAATCTGTTTGAACAGAGACCTCCTCAGAGATGAATCCTTAACGCTCTTATCTTGTTATGTGTGAAAGTTTGTGTGTGTAGTGCGTGTGTGTAGTGCGTGTGTGTGAGCGTGTGTGTAGTGCGTGTGTGTAGTGCGTGTGTGTGAGCGTGTGTGTGAGCGTGTGTGTAGTGCGTGTGTGTAGTGCGTGTGTGTGAGCGTGTGTGTGAGCGTGTGTGTAGTGCGTGTGTGTGAGCGTGTGTGTAGTGCGTGTGTGATTCTCACATCAGTGCGTTCTACCGTGAACTTGTCATTTATAATCCTCTCAGAGAGAGTGATAGAGATTTATCAGCTCAGTGAGAGAAAGTGAGAGAGAGTGAGATGACACGTTGGTGTGTGACACTCATTAAAAAGCGTATTTTTATCATCAGTATTACCAATATAATGTATTTATTCTGGTTCCAGACATCTCACAGCTACCATGGTTATCATGACCAGGCCACATCCTCTCTGGTTCCAGACATCTCACAGCTACCATGGTTATCATGACCAGGCCACATCCTCTCTGGTTCCAGACATCTCACAGCTACCATGGTTATCATGACCAGGCCACATCCTCTCTGGTTCCAGACATCTCACAGCTACCATGGTTATCATGACCAGGCCACATCCTCTCTGGTTCCAGACATCTCACAGTTACCATGGTTATCATGACCAGGCCACATCCTCTCTGGTTCCAGACATCTCACAGTTACCATGGTTATCATGACCAGGCCACATCCTCTCTGGTTCCAGACATCTCACAGTTACCATGGTTATCATGACCAGGCCACATCCTCTCTGGTTCCAGACATCTCACAGTTACCATGGTTATCATGACCAGGCCACATCCTCTCTGGTTCCAGACATCTCACAGTTACCATGGTTATCATGACCAGGCCACATCCTCTCTGGTTCCAGACATCTCACAGTTACCATGGTTATCATGACCAGGCCACATCCTCTCTGGTTCCAGACATCTCACAGTTACCATGGTTATCATGACCAGGTCACATCCTCTCTGGTTCCAGACATCTCACAGTTACCATGGTTATCATGACCAGGCCACATCCTCTCTGGCTCCAGACATCTCACAGTTACCATGGTTATCATGACCAGGCCACATCCTCTCTGGCTCCAGACATCTCACAGTTACCATGGTTATCATGACCAGGTCACATCCTCTCTGGTTCCAGACATCTCACAGTTACCATGGTTATCATGACCAGGCCAAATCCTCTCTGGTCAGATGAATCCTTTACCAGGATCTTCTCTAATAAGAAGCAGGATCAACTATTTAAAGGGTCAGCAGTGATGGTGGGTAGTCTTGAATCTGCCAGTCATACCATATCCAGGCTCAAATGTTGTTTTTCCTAAGGACCATGCAACCTCTTTTATTAGAGAGTGATACAGACACACGGAGAGAGACACAGAGAGAGAGACACAGAGAGAGAGACACAGAGAGAGAGACACAGGGAGAGAGACACAGAGAGAGAAACACAGAGAGAGAGACACGGAGAGAGACACAGAGAGAGACACAGAGAGAGAAACACAGAGAGAGAGAGACACAGAGAGAGACACAGAGAGAGAGAGACACACAGAGACACACAGAGAGAGATATGCAGAGAGAGAGACACAGAGCGAGACACAGAGAGACACAGAGAGAGAGAGACAGAGCGAGACACAGAGAGAGAGACACAGAGCGAGACACAGAGATACGCAGAGAGAGAGACACAGAGCGAGACACAGACACAGAGAGACACAGAGAGCGAGACAGAGAGACACAGAGGCACGCAGAGAGAGAGACACAGAGAGAGAGACAGAGCGAGACACAGAGAGACACAAATAGAGACACACAGAGAGACATAGAGAGACACAGAGCGAGACACACAGAGAAACACAGAGAGACATAGAGAGACACACAGAGAGACACATACAGAGAAACACAGAGAGACACAGAGAGACACATACAGAGAAACACAGAGAGACACAGAGAGACACAGAGAGACACAGAGAAACACAGAGAGACACAGAGAGACACATAGAGAAACACAGAGAGACACACAGAGAGACACAGAGAGACACACAGAGAGACACACAGAGAGACACAGAGAGACACAGAGAGACACAGAGAAACACAGAGAGACACAGAGAGACACAGAGAAACACAGAGAAACACAGAGCGAGACACAGAGACACACAGAGAGACATAGAGAGACACAGAGAAACACAGAGAGACACAGAGAGACACAGAGAAACACAGAGAGACACAGAGAAACACAGAGAAACACAGAGAAACACAGAGAGACACATAGAGGGCGGAAGCAGCCTTTCAAGAAGGTCATTCTCTTGCTTTCATGTTTCAGTTGTTAACACAAACACCCAGAAGAGCACTTTTCTAAAGCCAAACATCTATAATGACATCTCTCCTGTTCCTTTCTCCAGAGAAAGACAGGCAATTATCTAGACTCAATTTCACACTGTCTATGTAATACAAACAGGTGGATACTACACAATAAAGACATAGAAAAGCTGGCCCTGGCTGGCAGATAAATGTATGTGTACCCAGTGCAGCCTGTTGTCTGGTAGTTAGGCTACAACAACGTGAGTTGAAAAGAGGTCTGAACTGGTACGTTGGTTATCCAACCTAATTCAACCTAAACCGCCCGGGGAACCAACTGTCCTGTACTGTCTGTGACAGGAATCAGACTAGCAGAGTAGGTTCAACAAGTGTCTGAAACAGGGTTTACATTCAATAACATATTAGACTAGGCTGAGTGAGAGAGGGGGGAGGAGGAGAGAGAGGGGGGGGAAGAGAGAGGGGGGAGGAGAGAGAGAGGGGGGAGAGAGAGAGAGAGTGGAGGAGAGAGAGAGAGGGCGAAGAGAGAGAGAGAGAGAGAGAGAGAGGGGGGGGGGAGGAGGAGAGAGAGAGGGGGGAGAGAGGGGGGGGGGGAGAGAGAGGGAGGGGGGAGGAGAGAGAGGGGGGGGAGAAAGAGGGGGGGAAGGAGAGAGAGAGTGGGGGAGAGAGAGAGGAGGGGAGAGAGGAGGGAGGAGAGAGAGAGGAGGGAGGAGAGAGAGAGGAGGGAGGAGAGAGAAGGGGTGGAGGAGAGAGAGGAGGGAGGAGAGAGAGAGGAGGGAGGAGAGAGAGAGGAGGGAGGAGAGAGGAGGGGGGAAGGAGAGAGGAGAGAGAGGAGGGAGGAGAGAGAGAGGAGGGAGGAGAGAGGAGGGGGGAAGGAGGAGAGGAGGGAGGAGAGAGGAGGGGGGAAGGAGAGAGGAGGGAGGAGAGAGAGAGGGGGGAGAGAGAGGAGGGAGGAGAGAGGAGGGGGGAAGGAGAGAGGAGGGAGGAGAGAGAGAGGGGGGAGAGAGAGGAGGGAGGAGAGAGAGAGGAGGGAGGAGAGAGGAGGGGGGAAGGAGAGAGGGGGGGAGGAGAGAGTATGAATGAATAGGAGACCTTTCAGATTGACAGACAGCATCACTGGTTCTCCTGAATGTGTTTTATTTCCTCCTCCTGCTCCCAGACTGAGCCAAAGCTTTAACACACTCTTTATACTGAGGATGCAGCTCAAATGGCACCCTAGGGGCCACCTTATGGGCCCTGGTCTAAAGTAGTGCACTAGATAGCAACTAGGGTGCCATTTGGGACACATTAATTTATCCTCAGCGCCAAAAAGCTTTCAGCAGCCTGCCACCCAGAGACAGGCTGACTGCAACTACCACTCCAGGCAGTAGTGTTCTATAATGTGATGTCATTTAGAGCAGAGAGAGAGAGAGATACTCTCTAATGTTCTCCACCGGCATCATCAGACACTAGACTAGTGTCTCCCTAAATGTCAACACAGGGACAGACCATGAGGATATGTCTTCATCACTGAGAGACTGGATGAAGATGGGGCAAATTCAGGGGTCTTCAACTTTTTGTTACGCAAGGACCCCCGCCCAGGCAAACTGGCGACCCAGAGACCACCGCCCAGGCAAACTGGCGACCCAGGAACCCCCACCCAGGCAAACTGGTGACCCAGAGACCCCCGCCCAGGCAAACTGGCGACCCAGAGACCCCCGCCCAGGCAAACCGGCGACCCAGGAACCCCCATCCAGGCAAACCGGTGAACCATGGACCTCCACCCAGGCAAACCGGCGACCCAGGAACCCCCGCCCAGGCAAACCGGCGACCCAGGAACCCCCACCCAGGCAAACCGGCGACCCAGGAACCCCCATCCAGGCAAACCGGTGAACCATGGACCTCCGCCCAGGCAAACCGGCGACCCAGGAACCCCCACCCAGGCAAACCCGGCAACCCAGGAACCCCCACCCAGGCAAACCGGTGAACCATGGACCTCCGCCCAGGCAAACCGGCGACCCAGGAACCCCCACCCAGGCAAACTGGCGACCCAGGAACCCCCACCCAGGCAACCCGGTGAACCATGGACCTCCGCCCAGCCAAACCGGTGACCCAGGAACCCCCGCCCAGGCAAACCGGTGAACCATGGATCCCCGCCCAGGCAAACCGGTGAACCATGGACCCCCGCCCAGGCAAACCGGTGAACCATGGACCTCCGCCCAGACAAACCGGTGAACCATGGACCTCCGCCCAGGCAAACCGGTGAACCATGGACCTCCGCCCAGACAAACCGGTGAACCATGGACCTCCGCCCAGACAAACCGGTGAACCATGGACCTCCGCCCAGACAAACCGGTGAACCAGCACCCCCATCATATATTAGCAAAAAATATATATGTTAACGACTTCTCTTATCATCAGGTGAACGACAAGGTTCAGTCATCAACATTTTGAAATGAATAGATTTGGTAGATGGTTTTATATGATTTTGACCTCCCACATTATAACAGGAAGAGGAAGTGGAACTCTACCTATTAGCTAGGCAGGTCACTCCAAACACGAATAGCTAATAGCAGCTGTTTCGCTGGTTAAACAAAGGTGAGCCATGTGTTGGCCAAAATCTGTCAAGAAAGCTTACCAGCAGCCAGTGGCACCGTGGTGCTTTTTCAAAGCTTATGGCCTCGCTGCTCTGCCCAGGCGTTGCTGACGCATGTCGGCTCTAACAACGCCTGGATAGATATTTAACTAGCAGCTAATCGCATCATATGTTACAGCAACATGTGCCCTACAGCACTGTTGATGACGTGGCACGCAGCCATTGGTTGATGCATGTAAAGTCTGAGCAGGGGAGCGCGACCATTGGTTGATACTTCAGTGAATGTCATTTGCTCAATATTATGAGTTGAGAAATAAATTTGACATCATTATATTATATTATCATCTTTTCTACTGTAGGTATGTAATTCAAAAGGTGTTTATCTTGTTGTTGTTAGCGATATTCATAACAACTATTAAATAGCAAAAATGTTATATTAAAATATATATTTTCACGGACCCCCTGCAGAACCACGGACCCTGGGTTGAATACCCCTGGGCTAGTTGATGCACAGGACTAGGCCACAAATTAAAGGAGGAGGAGCAGGAGGGGAGGAGGAGGAGCAGGAGGGGGAGGAGGAGGAGCAGGAGAATTAGGAGGAGGAGGAGGAGCAGGAGGATTAGGAGGAGGAGCAGGAGGAGGAGGAGGGGGAGGAGGAGGATTAGGAGGAGGAGGAGGATTAGGATGAGGAGCAGGAGGAGGAGGATTAGGAGGATTAGGAGGAGGAGCAGGAGGAGGAGGAGCAGGAGGAGGAGGATTAGGAGGATTAGGAGGAGGAGCAGGAGGAGGAGGAGCAGGAGGAGGAGGAGCAACCCCATTGACTTCCTTAGAGGTGAGAGGATCAGGATATGAAAGGTTGGCCCTGATGCACCAGCACCTATTCAATCATCAACCCACCTTCACACTGAATTGTCTACGTGGGTCGGATACTTTGCAGATGGGAGTTCTTCTGAGTCAGGTAATCCAAGGCCATGTGGCCCTAGCTACACTCCCTGGTCGGATCTCAATATTCTAAAGTGGTGTCCTTTCCTTTCCCTCTCCTTGGCTCCATCTGATGATATCAAAGACCAGGACAGGTGTAAAGCATTGATTGTAGGAGAGGAATCCCCTTTAGACTATTGAGATGTACCCTGTGTTACTTGAATCCACTACTTCCCCAGGTCTTCCTCTGTCATGTTCTGTCCCTGTCTCTTCTGTCTAAGACAGGGCTTCCTCTGTCATGTTCTGTTCCTGTCTCTTCTGTCTAAGACATGTCTTCCTCTGTCATGTTCTGTCCCTATCTCTTCTGTCTACGACAGGGCTTCCTCTGTCATGTTCTGTTCCTGTCTCTTCTAAGACATGTCTTCCTCTGTCATGTTCTGTCCCTATCTCTTCTGTCTAAGACAGGTCTTCCTCTGTCATGTTCTGTTCCTGTCTCTTCTGTCTAAGACAGGTCTTCCTCTGTCATGTTCTGTCCCTGTCTCTTCTGTCTAAGACAGGTCTTCCTCTGTCATGTTCTGTCCCTATCTCTTCTGTCTAAGACAGGTCTTCCTCTGTCATGTTCTGTTCCTGTCTCTTCTGTCTAAGACAGGTCTTCCTCTGTCATGTTCTGATCCTATCTCTTCTGTCTAAGACAGGGCTTCCTCTGTCATGTTCTGTTCCTGTCTCTTCTGTCTAAGACAGGGCTTCCTCTGTCATGTTCTGTTCCTGTCTCTTCTGTCTAAGGCAGGGCTTCCTCTGTCATGTTCTGTTCCTGTCTCTTCTGTCTAAGGCAGGGCTTCCTCTGTCATGTTCTGTTCCTGTCTCTTCTGTCTAAGACAGGGCTTCCTCTGTCATGTTCTGTTCCTATCTCTTCTAAGACAGGTATTCCTCTGTTATGTTCTGTCCCTATCTCTTCTAAGACAGGTCTTCCTCTGTTCTGTTCTGTTCCTATCTCTTCTAAGACAGGTCTTCCTCTGTTATGTTCTGTCCCTATCTCTTCTAAGACAGGTCTTCCTCTGTTATGTTCTGTCCCTATCTCTTCTAAGACAGGTCTTCCTCTGTTATGTTCTGTTCCTATCTCTTCTAAGACAGGTCTTCCTCTGTTATGTTCTGTTCCTATCTCTTCTAAGACAGGTCTTCCTCTGTTATGTTCTGTTCCTATCTCTTCTAAGACAGGGCTTGCTCTGTGAATTCTAGTACTCCTACCTTTTACATAGCCATGGGAAGTGAGTAAGTTAGAAAATCATTATTTCTGTTCTCAAGCATATAATTGCTCCTGCGTGCTTGGGATCCACAACATGCACAGTGTTGAGAGGAAAGGAGAAAGAAAGAGAGACAGAGAGAGAGAGAATTTTCCAGCCTTTCAGCTCCATTGTTTTTGAAACACTTTGAAAAACATCCTTGTTAGCAACAATTAGTCCTATACAGTCAATGTCTGACTATAGGTCTACCTATATGTCTATAGTCTATTGTCTACCTGTAAGGCCACTCACCTGTTCTGGACCTTGGAAACATATCCTGCACTGGGGAGTCCTAACACCACTGTCTGTGCGACTGTTCTGGGAGAATCTCTCCTCCCACTTCTCTTTGGAGCAGTCCTCCTCTGAGCTGCCATAGTCCAGGGGTCCAGTCTGTCCCGTAGCATGCTGCCATTCCTCTGTCGCTTTAGGCTCGTTTGTCCCTGCAGAAGGAGGCTCTCCTGTCGGGGGGCCAGGGGTAGCATAACCATCCGCCTCTGGTGAAGGTGCACTCGCTGCAGAGTTGCTGTTGTCGATGGCAACATCAATGCCGATGCCGGACCCATTGCTGTCCGTATATTGTCCGTTCATGGGGATGATCACCGGTGGCGGAGCCGGGACCGGCGGTCTGAGTAAGAAAACCTTCAGGTCACTGAACAAAACGCAACAGCGGCCTTTGGACATGCCCTGGCGGCGGAGCAGCATCGGTCTCCGGCTCAACAATCCCCAGCACCATACAACCACCCCGAGAGACAACAACATGTGTCTGTTTCTATAGGAGGATACAGATGTAGATTTCTATTCAGAAACGTGCAGAGCACATGAAGAGAAAAGGAAAAGCTTACTGTTATTTCGTTGAGGATGATCGGAAAGAGGAGTCTCCTCTGTTGTGTCTTTTCCAGTTGGGTTGAATGACATTCTTTCTCTCAACAGCTATTTTCAATTTAGCTCTGAATTCTAAACTCGAATCAGCCGGAATAAATCGAATGAGTTGGTGTGCGCGCACCACCACACATCATTTCTCAGCCTTGTCAGATAACCCTATCGTGCACTAGCCTTGTCTGTAACTAAGTAATTGCTCAGGTTACAGGAAAACCCTGACTACATATTAAACAAATAGACTTACATGTCTCATATACCTTAGAGAAAACGGGCAGGCACATAGCTGGGCATCTTCCCATTTCATTCCAACGGCATCACAAACCGAATCTTGGGAACAAGACTATACTATTGCGATCTTTTCATTCTTATTATCTAGCCTACTCTCCCGTTGCCCTTTATCAATCCTGTGTTGTAGCCTATCTGGTTCCATTAATCCAACAGTTTTGTTTCTTTACGGGCCTTCTACCAACAATGTCCCATTACATGTTGTAATAACAGTCGCTATGTGGCCAGTGGTCCTTGATATAACCGCCACCCCCCACCCCGTTGACCAGTCGAGCCCTGTTTAAATCGTCCTTTCTCTATACTCTATCCTGATGGATGCTTTAAAGGTTATGTCCTCGGCTGCAGTCGAATATAGTTTCCACGGTAGTTTGCGTTCGTCGCCTGTCAATTCAACGGTCTGTCTGAGGAGGTTGAGGCTATTCCCACAACAAAAGCCTACAAGATCATTTAGGGATGTCACGAACATGCCCTAGGCTTCGCTTCCACAGAGCCTAGCCTCCTACCGTCATTTTCTCTCACACGGAGCATCCTCTTTACAAGCGGGTAATCCACATATTTTAACGACATAACAGTGCTTTAATTCACCCCAAAACGGTTGTTGTCATGCCTTTGGGTCGACAGGAGCAGCGAAACCAGAGGGAAGTGGTTGATGTGGCCGTTGTCTCTGTGCTTTTGAAATCCATTCGACTCGATGGTTCTTTTCTCGCGGCGGGTTCAGCACCATTAAGGATGGGACAGCTCCCAGGCGCGGGCCCGTCTGAAACACCAGCGTGATGCAAGAAAGGGGGCGAGCATGGGCTGGCTCGTCTCATCTCGGATAGCAACAAGATAACATTTGGGATGAATGAGATGAAATAATAGATTAAACAAGAATCCCAAACAGATATAGTATTTGACAAAAACAGAATAATGTCAAACCTTGATTACATTGGGATAAGATCACACATCCCATTATTTGCGTGTGGGAAGACTTGGGAACAGATTTCATAAATAAAATAAAAAATACTTTGAGATGATTTTCAACAAAGAAAATGTTATATCTAAAAACAATCATCTATTGGGGAACGTAGGCTGTTCACATTTAGCAAACAAGTTGCTTAAACAAATACAAAAGATTTATGTATAGGTCTCAATTGGAGGTGCCGTATCATGCTATATGGGCTGTGGCTGTTGAATAATGCACAGCAGACTATCCCCTATACACTAGGTATTTATATATTCTGGTCTGCCTAGTGTGCTTAGTGCCACACTACAGCCTTCCCTGAACCTGCTGAACCCTGGCAGTAAGCGACAGTACACACACACACACACACACCAGTAGAGTTGAATTCTCTCCATCTCCTTTCTCTTCAACATGCGTCTGAAGAGACAAGCGAGCCAGTCTGAGTGAGCGTGGCCCAAATGACACCCTATTCCCTACATAGTGCCATTTGGAAAGGTGCCATTTGGGATGCAATCAGAGGAGTGGCCCACTCGCTGCTGCAGTTTCCCCCAGGCCCAGGGAAATATGTCACACTGTTGTAGGACTTCCCACCACCACTAGCATTAACCCCAAACAATTTACACTGTTCAAGAAACTTCTCTTAATCGCCCGTGTTCTCTCATCTCTCTCTCTCTCTTTCTCTCTCTCTCTCTCTCTCTCTCTCTCTCTCTCTCTCTCTCTCTCTCTCTCTCTCTCTCTCGCTCTCTCTCTCTCTCATCTCTCTCTTTCTCTCATCTCTCTCTTTCTCTCTCTCTCTGTCTCTCTCGACAATGCAGAACAATTATGATTCTTTATCAATACTGTATGTTTGACACTGCTTGCAATGGCCAGTGAGGTGTGAGGGTCATCCTATCTGTCATATGACATAAGTCATTGTTACATCACACAATCTGACCTCGGGGTGTAGGCTACTGTCAGTGTGATGTCCTGCTCTGTGATGGAATATGAGTGTCCCTCACCTACTGTAATGTAGCCTGTCAGTATCTCTATCTTTCTGATAATAAAAACAAGGACTTTTAAAGGGGAAATCTGTGATTGGTACATGTATTTTTAGACTTCTAAATTAATGACATATTATACACCCATTGATTCTTGAAGAATGTAACTTTTAATTGAGCTTAGTTCAACTGTCGTACCCCATCATAACCCAAAATATAAGCTTGTTTTACTCCATTGTTTGTAAACAATGTACTTTTAATCAATGTCAGACTAATGTGCCATCTCCTTTTCTCTCTCTGAGCTGTCTGTGGTGCTGAATGCTGAATCTCTCTCTCCCCCACTGATGCGTGGTTTATGTATATATTTCGGAGGATTCTGTGGTAACAATTGGGGCTTTAGAGAAAGAAACACATTATTCTCAAGGAAAGGTATCTTAAAAAGGGGATTATCCCATATTTACTGCAGATCCTCTGCTAAAACACACACACACACACTATACACACACACACACACACAAACACACACACACACACACACACACACACACACACACACACACACACACACACACACACTATACACACACACACACACACACACACACACACACACACACACACACACACACACACACACACACACACACACACACACACACACACACACACACACACACGGTACATCCTCTCAGTAAAGCTTACACTGCTAGAGAGACCACTGTTTTCTGTCTGATGTCTTGTCTTACAGTGGGGCTTAAGTCTAGAGAAGTGACAGGCTGGCAGGCACAATATCCTAGATTACCAAAACTATACTGTACTGTACTGTACTTAGAGGCCTATGCGAAGGAAATTGATGCAGTATAAGACAACAGTAGTACAGTAGCATTTTGCCTGTGTGTATGTGTGTGTGTGAGTGCGTGTCTGTGTGCCTGCCTCTGTGCATGTGTGCACACAGCACCCGTCTGTATGACCCCTACATAAGCCCCTCTTCGTGCTGGGAACTAGGAGATGAATCAGGCCCCTGAGGAATTCCATCTCTGCCAATTAGTGTTGCTGGTATCACAGCGTCTAGCATGAAACACTAGCTTGCAGCCAGAGCCTAATGACCAGGGTTGGTATAAAAAGAGCACATGAATGATAGTGATCAGGCCTCTTTACTTGTGAAAAGCATTATAATTGTTTATGTAGTAACCATAATTACAGTACTAACTTTTCCTGTATTCCTTTTCCTTGGGGCAACTGAATATGAGCTTAGGTTAGAGCAATTAAATATTGGATAACTTTTCAGTTAGTTAAAAACTATTTCACTTGCTCACCCCAACATTTCTACCACAAGCCTGTAGGTCTACCATCTCGAATTTCCTCATGCATATTTAAAAGTAACTCAACGAATAGTTATAAAGTAGGCTAGCTAACATTAGGAAGAAGATACATGCTCTCTACATAGAATTCCTAGGTGCTTGGCTTGGAGCAATTTCATGTAACACGCGGCGAACGTTGATGACGACGTTACCATGGTTACCAAGAATTTCCGATGTGACCGCTGATCCTCTGGTTCAAATAAAAGCCATATAGTTTGCCAACGTCCTACTAACAATTTTGGTAAGTCGAAGTAACGCTCTCACGAAGGAATTTTATGATAATGAAAGTTGCCTAAGTTAACACACTTCGTCATGGCTCAATTATTGCAACTTGACAGTAGTAGCTAACAAGCTAACTAAAGCTAGCTGGCTAGCTAGCTGAGGTCCTCTGTCCAGTTTGTTCATTGGTACTGACAGTGGCACTTGACTTCGTTATGATGGAAGCTATTATTCGTTTTCTGGGTGGAAATAATAAAGAATTACTGTTCATTAAAAGATTACATGTCCGTGCAACAATATCTTCTTCTTATTTCTGAATGAATACAGATAAAGTGGATCTGAAATGGACGTCAATGATGTAGTGTTCCAGAAGCTTCACACATAGTATAGAACTGTGTTCTTCTCTATCAGAGTAATAGCTGGTGATCAAGAGGTAAGTGTCATTTATGTTTTACAGAATGGTATCTTCCACATTGCTATGGTTATTAGAGAATTGACATTGACCTCAATGACCGTACAGGTGAATGAAGACACTGGAGCCAGAGCCAAGATGGCTGCCATGGCAAGAAACATCTCCAAGGACTGGTCCTACCTCTATGAGAGGCTCTTCTCCAAGCTGTCCGATGAGGGCTTCCACGACATGTGGAGCATTGGTGGCTTCCTCGTCGTATTCATCTTCTGCACCATCGTCATCACCCTGACTCTAGCTGTCATATTCAGCTGGTGCTGTGGCTGGTGCTTCGAACAGCCGATCCTGGGGTCCAGCAAGATCAGCGTGCTGCTCTCGCCACCAGAACTGTCCAGACAGAAGTCTATGCAGACACAGGCACCCAGTTTATCGAAACAGAGCCTGTCCAGACAGAAGTCTATGCAGACACAGACACCCAGTTTATCGAAACAGAGCCTGTCCAGACAGAAGTCTATGCAGAAACAGACACCCAGTTTATCGAAACAGAGCCTGTCCAGACAGATATACACCTCGAGGTCTGTGATGGATCCAAAGCATCCCATAGAGTCCGTTTGGAGTCCTGAGTCTGTGCCCGATGTGCAAAAGACTGAGAAAAGCAGCAAGAACAAGAAGTTTAAAGCTGGATCTGTGAAAGTAAAGCGTAAAATCCAACCTGCATCCAGGATTGTGAGGAACAGAGATGTACCAGTATAGCTTCGGGCTACCAGACCAAATCTGCTTTTGTACCTATGTGTCTGACGGACCTCTGTGACAGCCTCATTAGATGTTTCAAGTAAAGCCTTTCAATTTCAAGTTGTATTAGTCATCTGTGCAGGATACACATGGTATACACTGTCCAATGAAACGCTTTCCTTACCAAAACGATCAGTGTTTTGGAAAAGTGTAAGGTTAGGCTTATATGTAGTTGTTGTCGACATTTAGAGTCAAACACAACATTATTTGCAGGGGCCTGTCATTGATTTGTGCAAAAGACACATTTAAATGAAAAGGAGTCTCCGCACACTCAGGATCAATGCACAACTTTCTATTGATTTAGGCTGAGCATCAGTGCACAAGACACAGGCATCATCAACAACCAGGGTTGTGTAGGTTCCTTTCTAAATGTAATCTATTACAGTTACTAGTCACCTGTCCAACACTGTAATTAGTAATGTAACTTTTGGATTACCAAAACTCAGTCATGTAATCTGATTACTTTCAGATACTTTTGGATTCATTTCCCCATTAGAAGAAGACTTAAAAAGATCCCTCAAATGCATTTGGTGTGTCGTCAGAGTGGTCTCTGATTGGTGGTCATCATTTGGTGTGTCATCATAGTGGTCTCTGATTGGTGGTCATCATAGTGGTCTCTGATTGGTGATCGTCATGTGGTGTGTCATAGTGGTCTCTGACTGGTGATCGTCATGTGGTGTGTCATCATAGTGGTCTCTGATTGGTGATCGTCATGTGGTGTGTCATAGTGGTCTCTGACTGGTGATCGTCATGTGGTGTGTCATCATAGTGGTCTCTGATTGGTGATCGTCATGTGGTGTGTCATAGTGGTCTCTGATTGGTGATCGTCATGTCGTGTGTCATAGTGGTCTCTGACTGGTGATCGTCATGTGGTGTGTCATCATAGTGGTCTCTGATTGGTGATCGTCATGTGGTGTGTCATAGTGGTCTCTGATTGGTGATCGTCATGTGGTGTGTCATAGTGGTCTCTGATTGGTGATCGTCATGTGGTGTGTCATAGTGGTCTCTGATTGGTGATCGTCATGTGGTGTGTCATAGTGGTCTCTGATTGGTGATCGTCATGTGGTGTGTCATAGTGGTCTCTGATTGGTGATCGTCATGTGGTGTGTCATAGTGGTCTCTGACTGGTGATCGTCATGTGGTGTGTCATCATAGTAGTCTCTGATTGGTGATCGTCATGTGGTGTGTCATAGTGGTCTCTGATTGGTGATCGTCATGTGGTGTGTCATAGTGGTCTCTGATTGGTGATCGTCATGTGGTGTGTCATAGTGGTCTCTGATTGGTGATCGTCATGTGGTGTGTCATAGTGGTCTCTGATTGGTGATCGTCACGTGGTGTTTCATAGTGGTCTCTGACTGGTGATCGTCATGTGGTGTGTCATCATAGTGGTCTCTGACTGGTGATCGTCATGTGGTGTGTCATCATAGTGGTCTCTGATTGGTGATCGTCATGTGGTGTGTCATCATCGTGGTCTCTGATTGGTGGTCATCATGTGGTGTGTCATAGTGGTCTCTGATTGGTGGTCATCATAGTGGTCTCTGACTTGTCATCAGACTCACTCAGGTGGAATAAACTTAAACTTGCTCCTTTTTTTCGATGCTGAATTGAATGACCTTGAGAAAACAGAAAGCTGTATCTAAAGTATCTAATCTCATTACAATATTTTAGCTGGTTACGGAACTGATTACAGTTGCAGTTTTTTGTAATCATTTACTCCCCAACTCTGTCAACAACAATGAGAATGTCATCATTTTGCGGACTACTTCTAGAACATTTGAAGATGATAAGATGTTTTTTATCAAAGAAAATCTTGTTCAAACCACAGACTTTTATTTGGGATCACACTCAGAAGATTGGTCACACTCGTCACTTTCGCCTGTATTACTGAAATAGGACACAACGAGGCAGCATTTAGCTACTCTTGATAATTTCAACACCATGTTGTAGTTAGTCGGCCTATGTTGGCTGTGTTTCGGACTCCCCCTGCTGGTTAAAAGCTGCAATTGCACTTCACAGAATCTTCATCCCTCCACCGCACATTAACCTCTTCCAAAGAGCCCATATTCCTAAATGGTTTCAGATTCGGAGTGCTGATCGAGGATCAGTTTTGACCTGATCCTAGATTTGAGATTATGAATACGGGCCGAGGACTCCTGGAATACCAGAGAGAGTGAAACATATCTGGGAAATAGAGATGGGAAGCTAGCTGGCAATATTGAACTAATTCATTTCACTCTAAAAAATTGTGAACTATTATACAAAATTCACACTTTTTGTTGGTATTATTCGCTCAAGACAAAATGTTTCCGAACCTTGCCAAACGTTCCATACACTGAACACACCCCTCGAGCCGTGACGTAATCACGTGACACACCATTCTTCCGGTACAACAAGGAAGAGTGGAATCGGAGAGATGTGATACCGCTAACTTGCTAATAATGTAGCTATTGTTTCGTTGTGTATCTATATTAATATATTTGGCCTCTTACAATGTCAGAATCACCAGATACACGCAGTTTGGTTTCTGCGTCATCCCAGCTCAATTTAATGGAAATAGATACGGTGAGTGGGACTGTCGCGCTTATGGGTGTTTCTCAACAGTTTTTGGTTTTCTTGATAGATAGCTAAACCTAGCATTTTTGGGGGGATAGATGTGCTAAATATGAGAATTTGTTTGTGCAATTAAAGCTGTAGCTAACATTAGTCTTATTTTGCTCGTTGTCAAATGTGTAGCTTGCTAGTGGGCTACTTTGTTGTCTTTTCTTTGGCTTAGCACAGCCATGTCTCTGCTATACGTTTAATATCCGATTAAAGATCGCTAGAACCATAGAATTAGGTAGAATAGTAATATAATGAGATGTCTGACTAGAGCGACCACGGAGCTCGATATACTTCATTGTGCTGAACACATATTCCATACCGTATCTATTCTCCTCAGATCGACGATAAAGAGTTTGACATTCCCCAAGTTGACACCCCGCCTACATTGGAGAGCATCCTGAATGAGGTAACTGGCTCTCATCTTTCAATAACTATACATATTCCATTTCAAATGCTGCAGGAATCTGACAGCTTCTAGCTCCCTGACTTCTTACAGAACAATACAATGTTGTGTGAGGAAGTCAACACATTGGGGTAGCCAGCCCTACATCATATCTGGGCTAACAGTTGTGATTCTTCCATCTCCTGTTTTAGCCTGAGGATGAGGACGAGCCCTTCATCCTGGAGGACACGTGTCTGCTGAACACAGAGAACATCGACGCCCACTCCTGTGAGACCTCCTCACTGGCCAGCTCCGACAGCGGTGACCGCACACACCTCAAACGGTAACACACACACACACACACTCTCAGCTATGTCTTACTATACTTGTGAGGGCTTTATGGGGACCATCAATTGATTCCCATTGAAAATTATATTTTCCCTAAACCTAACCCTTAATTCTAATCCTAACCTTATACCTAACCCCTAAACCTAACCCTTAATTCTAATCCTAACCTTATACCTAACCCCTAAACCTAACCCTTAATTCTAATCCTAACCTTATACCTAACCCCTAAACCTAACCCTTAATTCTAATCCTAACCTTATACCTAACCCCTAAACCTAACCCTTAATTCTAATCCTAACCTTATACCTAACCCCTAAACCTAACCCTTAATTCTAATCCTAACCTTATACCTAACCCCTAAACCTAACCCTTAATTCTAATCCTAACCTTATACCTAACCCCTAAACCTAACCCTTAATTCTAATCCTAACCTTATACCTAACCCCTAAACCTAACCCTTAATTCTAATCCTAACCTTATACCTAACCCCTAAACCTAACCCTTAATTCTAATCCTAACCTTATACCTAACCCCTAAACCTAACCCTTAATTCTAATCCTAACCTTATACCTAACCCCTAAACCTAACCCTTAATTCTAATCCTAACCTTATACCTAACCCCTAAACCTAACCCTTAATTCTAATCCTAACCTTATACCTAACCCCTAAACCTAACCCTTAATTCTAATCCTAACCTTATACCTAACCCCTAAACCTAACCCTTAATTCTAATCCTAACCTTAAACCTAACCCCTAAACCTAACCCTTAATTCTAATCCTAACCTTAAACCTAACCCCTAAACCTAACCCTTAATTCTAATCCTAACCTTAAACCTAACCCCTAAACCTAACCCTTAATTCTAATCCTAACCTTAAACCTAACCCCTAAACCTAACCCTTAATTCTAATCCTAACCTTAAACCTAACCACTAAGCCTAAAATAACCTTCTTATACAAGTGAGGACTGGCAAAATGTCCTCCCTTCTCTGAATTGTAGTTGGTTTGCTATTCTAGTGAGGACTTCTTGTAAAATGTGTACACACACAGTCTTGTATCACTATACTTGCGGGGACCAAAGAATTGGTTCCCAATCCAACATCCTATTTTCCCTAAAGCTAAATGTAACCTTAACCCTTAACCTAACTCCCAATGGGCAGGTTTTGAGACCCTTCTGTGATGGGCTGTATTCAGCAGGTTACATTATGCATTACGGATACAGTTAACTGATATTTGTCATCACAACTGAGATTCTAACTTAACAGTCTATCCGTGTGGTGTTGGTGTGGTGTGGTGTGTGTGTGTGTGTGTGTGTGTGTGTGTGTGGTGTGTGTGTAGGAAGAGGAAGACAGTGGAACTCAGCACTACAGTCCATGGCTCTGTGCTCCGGCACAGCATCCTGAAAGGCATCTCTGCTCAGATAGTCTCAGCCGCTGTGAGTCACACACACACACCCACCACACTCACAACCAACACCACACACACAACCGACACCACACACACACACACCACACACACACACACACACAACCAACACCACACACACATACCACACACACACAACCAACACCACACACACATACCACACACACACAACCAACACCACATACCACACACACACAACCAACACCACACACACACACCACACACAACACAACACCACACACACATACCACACACACACAACCAACACCACACACACATACCACACACACATACCACACACACATACCACACACACATACCACAACCAACACCACACACAACACAACACCACACACACACACCACACACACACAACACAACACCACACAGCTTTCAATTTGTACATTTTGTCATGCATCACTGAAATGTACTTTTTCCTTCCTTGTTCTTCAGGACAAAGTAGATGCTGGACTGCCAACTGCAGTAGTAAGTACAGTCATCACATACTATACTGTAGTGCTGCTTTCACCCTTTCTACACGGTCTTCTCTCTGTTTCTACACGGTCTTCTCTCTGTTTCTACACGGTCTTCTCTCTGTTTCTACACGGTCTTCTCTCTGTTTCTACACGGTCTTCTCTCTGTTTCTACACGGTCTTCTCTCTGTTTCTACACGGTCTTCTCTCTGTTTCTACACGGTCTTCTCTCTGTTTCTACACGGTCTTCTCTCTGTTTCTAGACTGTCTTCTCTCTGTTTCTAGACTGTCTTCTCTCTGTTTCTACACGGTCTTCTCTCTGTTTCTAGACTGGTCCTCTTCTCTAGTTAAATGTCTTCTCTCTGTTGCTAGACTGGTCCTCTTCTCTCTGTTTCTAGACTGGTCCTCTTCTCTAGTTAAATGTCTTCTCTCTGTTTCTAGACTGGTCCTCTTCTCTAGTTAAATGTCTTCTCTCTGTTTCTAGACTGGTCCTCTTCTCTAGTTAAATGTCTTCTCTCTGTTTCTAGACTGGTCCTCTTCTCTAGTTAAATGTCTTCTCTCTGTTTCTAGACTGGTCCTCTTCTCTCTGTTTCTAGACTGGTCCTCTTCTCTCTGTTTCTAGACTGGTCCTCTTCTCTAGTTAAATGTCTTCTCTCTGTTTCTAGACTGGTCCTCTTCTCTCTGTTTCTAGACTGGTCCTCTTCTCTAGTTAAATGTCTTCTCTCTGTTTCTAGACTGGTCCTCTTCTCTCTGTTTCTAGACTGGTCCTCTTCTCTCTGTTTCTAGACTGGTCCTCTTCTCTCTGTTTCTAGACTGGTCCTCTTCTCTCTGTTTCTAGACTGGTCCTCTTCTCTAGTTAAATATCTTCTTTGTTTCTAGACTGTGTCTGGTGTGATCGTAGTGGGAACGTCTCATGGCCTGGCTCTAGTGTTTGGTAAGTCCTTAACATATCAGTGATTAGTACTGCAGTCATATAATCATTGACATGAGCCAGTGCAATGAATGGTTAAGGACAAGGTAGTAACTAACTAACTAAGTTGAGGTTGTGTGAACTCTGAATTCAACTGAAGATTGTTATATATTTAGTTGGTTGTTGTCTCTCTGTCTGTCTGGGCTAACTCTGAATGGACAGGAAAAGGTACATTCTTCCAATAGCTCTGTCTCTCTCTCTCTCTCTCTCTGTCTCTGTCTCTCTGTCTCTCTCTCTCTCTCTGTCTCTGTCTCTCTCTCTCTCTCTCTGTCTCTGTCTCTCTCTCTCTCTCATTGGGCTCAACATCGGCATGTTATCATATTGTCTGCACGTGCTATTTCATTTCTCCGGGTGGTTTTTGAATAAGGTGGTTTGTCTGTGTCGTTCATCCGGCTGGTCCAGACATGTGTTGTTGTATGCAGTGTGGTTGTCATTCATCCGGCTGGTCCAGACATGTGTTGTTGTATGTAGTGTGGTTGTCATTCATCCGGCTGGTCCAGACATGTGTTGTTGTATGTAGTGTGGTTGTCATTCATCCGGCTGGTCCAGACATGTGTTGTTGTATGCAGTGTGGTTGTCATTCATCCGGCTGGTCCAGACATGTGTTGTTGTATGCAGTGTGGTTGTCATTCATCCGGCTGGTCCAGACATGTGTTGTTGTATGCAGTGTGGTTGTCATTCATCCGGCTGGTCCAGACATGTGTTGTTGTATGCAGTGTGGTTGTCATTCATCCGGCTGGTCCAGACATGTGTTGTTGTATGCAGTGTGGTTGTCATTCATCCGGCTGGTCCAGACATGTGTTGTTGTATGCAGTGTGGTTGTCATTCATCCGGCTGGTCCAGACATGTGTTGTTGTATGCAGTGTGGTTGTCGTTCATCCGGCTGGTCCAGACATGTGTTGTTGTATGCAGTGTGGTTGTCGTTCATCCGGCTGGTCCAGACATGTGTTGTTGTATGTAGTGTGGTTGTCATTCATCCGGCTGGTCCAGACATGTGTTGTTGTATGCAGTGTGGTTGTCATTCATCCGGCTGGTCCAGACATGTGTTGTTGTATGCAGTGTGGTTGTCATTCATCCGGCTGGTCCAGACATGTGTTGTTGTATGCAGTGTGGTTGTCATTCATCCGGCTGGTCCAGACATGTGTTGTTGTATGCAGTGTGGTTGTCATTCATCCGGCTGGTCCAGACATGTGTTGTTGTATGTGGTGTGGTTGTCATTCATCCGGCTGGTCCAGACATGTGTTGTTGTATGTAGTGTGGTTGTCATTCATCCGGCTGGTCCAGACATGTGTTGTTGTATGTAGTGTGGTTGTCATTCATCCGGCTGTTCCAGACATGTGTTGTTGTATGTAGTGTGGTTGTCATTCACTACCGTGTGCAGCATGTTTGTGATTGATGTTGTCAGCAGAACATGTGTTTTGACTGATCCCCATATGTTTATAAAGACGGACTGTCCCAGTGTCTGTTGTTGTTCTATGACAGTATAAGAGTTAAGAGCGACCTCTCCCATAGTGCTTGGCTCCACAGTGCGTTGCCTGATGGGTAATGCGTTTTTTTTTCTCCTTCAGATCTGAACCAGGCTCTCCGTTTGTGCTTGGGAAGCACGGCGACAGGGGCGGAGTACGGAGCCGTCTCCGCCCTCAGCATCAACCACGACTGCACCCGCCTGCTCTGTGGCTTTGCCAAGGGACATATCACCATGTGGGATCTGGCCAATGGGAAGCTTCTGCGAACCATTACCGACGCCCACCCACCCGGCACCGCCATCTTACATGTCAAGGTAGTCTGTCTGTGTAAAAGTCAAGTTGAATTGAAACGCGTCTTCTGCTCAGGTCGTCTCTATTGAACTCCTCGGTTGTCCCTCTCTCTCTCTCTCAGTTCACCGATGACCCTACGCTGGCAGTGTGCAACGACAGCGGTGGCTCTGTGTTTGAGCTGGCTTTCAGGTAATACTCATTTGTCTCCTCAGAGATTGTGTGTGTGTGTGAAGTTACCTGCAGTGACTGACAGGGGGCAGTATTGCTCTGCAGACACTAGGAGTGATGTGCTGGTTGACTCAACATGCAGTCCCCGCGGACACTGTGGGCGGGTGGGTTTAGGGCCATGTAATATTGTGTGGATGAAGGGCGGGTGGGTGGCGTGCGGGTTGAATAAAGGGAAAACAATGCATAAAAAAATCCATAAATGTATAATTAGTTTGCATATCTATCGGCTACATTGAGTTTTATCTTTCCTTGTGTCTATCTGGCATTAGTGTGTAAGCATCACTTTTAGGGCCAAATACATTACAACAACATGAAGGTTTTATCTACAACTGCACTCTGGTGAACATAGTGTAGGTGGATATTTAAACCAATGGGTGGAAACAGAGGCAAACAGGACATTCTGTAGCCTTTTGCCGTCCACAAAAGACAAACAGGACATTCTGTAGCCTGTTGCCGTCCACAAAAGACAAACAGGACATTCTGTAGCCTGTTGCCGTCCACAAAAGACAAACAGGACATTCTGTAGCCTGTTGCCGTCCACAAAAGACAAACAGGACATTCTGTAGCCTGTTGCCGTCCACAAAAGACAAACAGGACATTCTGTAGCCTGTTGCCGTCCACAAAAGACAAACAGGACAAAACATCAAAATAAAGAACAATAGTAGCAACCAAACGTCTACCAAATACAAACACATCAAGACTATAACAGGCCCAGACTATAACAGGCCCAGACTATAACAGGCCCAGACTATAACAGGCCCAGACTATAACAGGCCCAGACTATAACAGGCCCAGACTATAACAGGCCCAGACTATAACAGGCCCAGACTATAACAGACTATAACAGGCCCAGACTATAACAGGCCCAGACTATAACAGGCCCAGACTATAACAGACTATAACAGGCCCAGACTATAACAGGCCCAGACTATAACAGGCCCAGACTATAACAGGCCCAGACTATAACAGGCCCAGACTATAACAGGCCCAGACTATAACAGGCCCAGACTATAACAGGCCCAGACTATAGCAGGCCCAGACTATAACAGACAATAGCAGGCCCAGACTATAACAGACAATAGCAGGCCCAGACTATAACAGACAATAGCAGGCCCAGACTGTAACAGGCCCAGACTATAACAGACAATAGCAGGCCCAGACTATAACAGACAATAAACAGGCCCAGACTATAACAGACAATAGCAGGCCCAGACAATAGCAGGCCCAGACTATAACAGACAATAGCAGGCCCAGACTATAACAGACAATAGCAGGCCCAGACTGTAACAGGCCCAGACTATAACAGGCCCAGACTATAACAGACAATAGCAGGCCCAGACTATAACAGGCCCAGACTATAACAGACTATAACAGGCCCAGACTATAACAGACAATAGCAGGCCCAGACTATAACAGACAATAGCAGGCCCAGACAATAACAGACATTAGCAGGCCCAGACTATAACAGGCCCAGACTATAGCAGGCCCAGACTATAACA
Source organism: Oncorhynchus kisutch (assembly GCF_002021735.2). Lineage (NCBI taxonomy): Eukaryota > Metazoa > Chordata > Actinopteri > Salmoniformes > Salmonidae > Oncorhynchus > Oncorhynchus kisutch. Next base: position 5,888,081 of record NW_022261982.1, on the reverse strand, counting down.
GACAATAGCAGGCCCAGACTATAACAGACAATAGCAGGACCAGACTGTAACAGTCCCAGACTATAACAGACTATAACAGGCCCAGATTATAACAGGCCCAGACTATAGCACACTGTAACATGCCCAAACTATAACAGACTATATCAGGCCCAGACTATAACAGGTCCAGACTACAACAGACTATATCAGGCCCAGACTAAAACAGGCCCAGACTACAACAGACTATATCAGGCCCAGACTAAAACAGGCCCAGACTATAACAGACTGTAACAGGCCCACCCCTGTCACTATCTGTAACCACAGTCTAACAGTACATTATTTTAATGAGGTATTACAGCGAGACAGGGAGTGTGTGTGTGTGTGTAATGAGGTATTACAGTGAGACAGAATGACCCCTGCTCTGTTTGACATTATTATACAAAGCTGTCTCTCTTATTCAGGTCAGATGAATGGAAATAGGGGCAGAAGTACTTTTTGGGTTTTCTGGCTCCTCTAAGGGTTGTGTCCCAAATGGCTCCCTATAAAGTGCACTACATCTGACCAGGGCCCATAGGGTGCCGTTTGGGACTCATACACTCTGTTCTGTACGGCGTGTGTGTGTCAGAATGTGAGGGCTTTAGGGGAAATAGGATATTCAATATTGTTCTAATGAACCACAGTTCTACTTTGGGACTGGAGATATGTTTATTTTGTTAGTCTGTGAGGGGCTTGTTTTATATCTTTACTTGTTTTGTTCTCTCTCCTTTCCCTCCTCCCTCTTCTCTCTCCCCTCCTCCCTCTTCTCTCTCGCTCTTCTCTCTCCTCTCCTCCCTCTTCTCTCTCGCTCTTCTCTCTCCCCTCCTCCCTCTTCTCTCTCGCTCTTCTCTCTCCCCTCCTCCCTCTTCTCTCTCGCTCTTCTCTCTCCCCCTCCTCCCTCTTCTCTCTCGCTCTTCTCTCTCCCCTCCTCCCTCTTCTTCTCTCGCTCTTCTCTCTCCCCTCCTCCCTCTTCTCTCTCGCTCTTCTCTCTCCCCTCCTCCCTCTTCTCTCTCGCTCCTTCTCTCTCCCCCTCCTCCCTCTTCTCTCTCGCTCTTCTCTCTCCCCTCCTCCCTCTTCTCTCTCGCTCTTCTCTTTCTCTCTCCCCCTCCTCTCTTCTCTCTCGCTCGTTCTCTCTCCCCTCCTCCCTCTTCTCTCTCGCTCTTCTCTCTCCCCTCCTCCCTCTTCTCTCTCGCTCCTTCTCTCTCCCCTCCTCCCTCTTCTCTCTCGCTCTTCTCTCTCCCCTCCTCCCTCTTCTCTCTCGCTCTTCTCTCTCCCCTCCTCCCTCTTCCTCTCGCTCTTCTCTCTCCCCTCCTCCTCTTCATCGCTCTTCTTCTCTCTCCCTCCTCCCTCTCTCGTCTCTCGCCCTCTCTCTCCCCTCCCTCTTCTCCTCTTCCTCTCTTCGGCTCTTCTCTCTCCCCTCCCTCCTTCTCTCTCGCTCGGCTCTCTCCCCTCCTCCCTCTTCTCTCTCGCTCTTCTCTCTCCTCCCCGTCCTCCTCTTCTCTCTCGCTCTTCTCTCTCCTTCTCTCCTCTTCTTCTCTCGCTCTTCTCTCTCCCTCTGTCCTTCTCTCTTCTCCTCTCCTCTCTTCTCTCCCCTCCTCCCTCTTCTTCCTCTCTCTCTGCTCTTCTCTCTCTCCCCTCCTCCCTCTTCTCTCTCTCTTCTCTCTCCCGTCTCCTCTTCTCTCATCGCTCTTCTCTCTCCCTCCTCCTCTTCTCTCCTCGCTCGTTTCTCTCTCCCCTCCTCCTCTTCTCTCTCCGCTCTTCTCTCTCCACCGCTCCTCCTCTTCTCTCCGCGCTACTTCTCATCTTCTCCTCCTCACTCCCTCCCTCTTCTCTCTCGCTCTTCTCTCTCTCCCCTCCTCCCTCTTCTCTCTCGCTCTTCTCTCTCCCCTCCCTCTTCTCTCTCGCTCTTCTCTCTCCCCTCCCTCTTCTCTCTCGCTCTTCTCTCTCCCCTCCCTCTTCTCTCTCGCTCTTCTCTCTCCCCTCCCTCTTCTCTCTCGCTCTTCTCTCTCCCCCTCCCTCTTCTCTCTCGCTCTTCTCTCTCCCCTCCCTCTTCTCTCTCGCTCTTCTCTCTCCCCTCCCTCTTCTCTCTCGCTCTTCTCTCTCCCCTCCCTCTTCTCTCTCGCTCTTCTCTCTCCCCTCCCTCTTCTCTCTCGCTCTTCTCTCTCCCCTCCCTCTTCTCTCTCGCTCTTCTCTCTCCCCTCCTCCCTCTTCTCTCTCGCTCTTCTCTCTCCCCTCCTCCCTCTTCTCTCTCGCTCTCTCTCTCCCTCTTCTCCCCTCCTCCCTCTTCTCTCTCTTCTCTCTCGCTCTTCTCTCTCGCTCTTCCTCCCTCTTCTCATCTCGCTCTTCTCTCTCCCCTCCTCCCTCTTCTCTCTCGCTCTTCTCTCTCCCCTCCTCCCTCTTCTCTCTCGCTCTTCTCTCTCCCCTCCTCCCTCTTCTCTCTCGCTCTTCTCTCTCCCCTCCTCCCTCTTCTCTCTCGCTCTTCTCTCTCCCCTCCTCCCTCTTCTCTCTCGCTCTTCTCTCTCCCCTCCTCCCTCTTCTCTCTCGCTCTTCTCTCTCCCCTCCTCCCTCTTCTCTCTCGCTCTTCTCTCTCCCCTCCTCCCTCTTCTCTCTCCCCTCCTCCCTCTTCTCTCGCTCTTCTCTCTCTTCTCTCTCGCTCTTCTCTCTCTCTTCTCTCTCGCTCTTCTCTCTCCCCTCCTCCCTCTTCTCACTCGCTCTTCTCTCTCGCTCTTCTCTCTCCCCTCCTCCCTCTTCTCTCTCGCTCTTCTCTCTCCCCTCCTCCCTCTTCTCTCTCGCTCTTCTCTCTCCCCTCCTCCCTCTTCTCTCTCGCTCTTCTCTCTCCCCTCCTCCCTCTTCTCTCTCGCTCTTCTCTCTCCCCTCCTCCCTCTTCTCTCTCGCTCTTCTCTCTCCCTTTTCTCTCTCCCCTCCTCCCTCTTCTCTCTCCCCTCCTCCCTTTTCTCTCTCCCCTCCTCCCTTTTCTCTCTCCCCTCCTCCCTTTTCTCTCTCCCCTCCTCCCTCTTCTCTCTCCCTCTTCTCTCTTCTCTCTCCCCTCCTCCCTTTTCTCTCTCCCCTCCTCCCTCTTCTCCCCCTCCCTCCTCTCTCTGTCTCTCTCTCTTCTCCCCCCCTCTCTCTGTTTCTCTCTCTGCCTCTCGCTCGCTCTCCTCCCTCCTCTCTCTCCTCCCTCCTCTCTCTCTCTCTCTCTGCGTGTAGGAGGTTGATGGGGATGCGTACATGTGAGTCTCGTTGTCTGTTCAGTGGCTCTAAGGGAGAGGTGTGTAATGTGGAGCCTCTCCTTACCGCCCCGGACCTGAAGGATCACCCCATCACACAGTACTCTCTCCTGGCCATGGCCTCTCTTACTAAGGTAAACCCTGTACCAGGTTTACCCAACTGGCGACCATTATTTCACCCCCTTTTGTTTTCTGGGTAAAAAATTAAAAAAGACGTATTTTTATTCAAATATTTTATTGTTGGACAACAACAAAAACGGTAAAATCACCAGCAAATCAGCTCAAATGATTTTAATTTTGGAAATATGTTCCCTAGTATTCCCACGCATAATAGAGAGAGGGATACACTGAGTGGCCAGTTTATTAGGTACACCCCCCCCCCCCCCCGCCCGTTCACCAAAATGGTTTGCTCCTACAGACAGTGAGTCATGTGGCTTGCTATATAAAGCAGGCATCAAGGCATTCAGTTACTGTTGGATTGAACGTTAGAATGGTCTAAGCGACGTGGTAAGATCGTCGGTTCCAGGATCTCAGAAACTGACAGCCTCCTGGGCTTTTCACACACGACAATCTCTAGTGTTTTTATTTTATTTAACCAGGCAAGTCAGTTAAGAACAAATTCTTATTTTCAATGACGGCCTGGGAACAGTGGGTTAACTGCCTGTTCAGGGGCAGAACGACAGATTTGTACCATGTCAGCTCAGGGGTTTCAACTTGCAATCTTCCGGTTACTAGTACAACACTCTAACCACTAGGCTACCCTGCCGCCCCAAGAATGGTGTGACAAACAAAACATCCAGTCAGCGGAAGTCCTGTGGGAGAAAACAGCTCGTTGATGAGAGGTTGAAGGAGAATGGTAAGAATCATGGGAACTAACAGGCTGGCCACACACAAGCAAATAATGGCATCTGAACAGCCTCTCGGAACACACAACTCGTCGCTCCTTGTCGCTCCTTGTCATGGATGCTCTATCTCAGCAGACGACCACACCGGGGTCCTATCAGCTACAAACAAGGAGAAACTGCTGCAATGGGCAGGCCATCACCAACACTGCTGCAGTGGGCAGGCCATCACCAACACTGCTGCAGTGGGCAGGCCATCACCAACACTGCTGCAGTGGGCAGGCCATCACCAACACTGCTGCAGTGGGCAGGCCATCACCAACACTGCTGCAGTGGGCAGGCCATCACCAACACTGCTGCAGTGGGCAGGCCATCACCAACACTGCTGCAGTGGGCAGGCCATCACCAACACTGCTGCAGTGGGCAGGCCATCACCAACACTGCTGCAGTGGGCAGGCCATCACCAACACTGCTGCAGTGGGCAGGCCATCACCAACACTGGACAATTAAGTAGTGGAAAAACACTGCCTGGTCTGATGACTGTTTCGGCATGGCGATGGCAGTCAGGATGTGGTGTAGGCAGCCACAACCCCTGCCTGGGGTCAACGGTAAAGGCTGGTGGTGTATTCCTGCCACGCGTTAGGGTCCCCTATTCCTGCCACGCGTTAGGGTCCCCTATTCCTGCCACGCGTTAGGGTCCCCTATTCCTGCCACGCGTTAGGGTCCCCTATTCCTGCCACGCGTTAGGGTCCCTATTCCTGCCACGCGTTAGGGTCCCTATTCCTGCCACGCGTTAGGGTCCCTATTCCTGCCACGCGTTAGGGTCCCTATTCCTGCCACGCGTTAGGGTCCCTATTCCTGCCACGCGTTAGGGTCCCTATTCCTGCCACGCGTTAGGGTCCCTATTCCTGCCACGCGTTAGGGTCCCTATTCCTGCCACGCGTTAGGGTCCCTATTCCTGCCACGCGTTAGGGTCCCTATTCCTGCCACGCGTTAGGGTCCCTATTCCTGCCACGCGTTAGGGTCCCTATTCCTGCCACGCGTTAGGGTCCCTATTCCTGCCACGCGTTAGGGTCCCTATTCCTGCCACGCGTTAGGGTCCCTATTACTGCCACGCGTTAGGTCCCTTGATACCAATTGAGCAACGTTTCCTTGTCCTGGAAAATTCAGGCTGTTCTGGAGTTAAAGGGGTCTGACCCAGTACTAGATGGGTTACCTAATAAACTGGCCACAGAGTGTACGTGATCGTATTACACACTATACACTGTACACAAGGTTTGAATGATTATGTTTAAGTCATGTTAAATCTGTTTGGGCTTCTTGCGGTCAATTTGCAGTCTACAAATGATCTGTAATTATGTTCTGGACCCCTGACCATCTGCTAAAGAATAAACAGCCCCGCAGCTGAATCTGGTTGATGATCCTGTCCTACACCCACACACTACACCCTACACACTACACCCTACACACTACACCCTACAAACTACACCCTACACCCTATACACTATACACAACACACAACACACTACACACTACACACTACACACTATACACTACACTATACACTATACACTATACACTATACACTACACACTATACACAACACACTATACACTACACCCTACACACTACACCCTATACACTATACACTATACACAACACACTACACACTACACACTATACACTACACACTATACACAACACACTACACACTACACACTACACACTATACACTACACACTACACCCTATACACTATACACTATACACAACACACTACACACCACACACCACACACTATACACTACACACTATACACTACACACTACACACTACACTACACACTACACACTACACACTATACACTATACACTACACACTACACACTATACACTACACACTATACACTATACACTACACACTACACTATACCCTATACACTATACACTATACACTACACACTACATTGACACCCTACACACTATACACTACACCCTATACCCTTCACCCTATACACTACACACTATACACTACACACTATACACTACACACTATACACTACACACTATACACTACACACTATACACTACACACTATACACTATACACTATACACTATACACTATACACTATACACACTACACTATACACTACACACTACACACTACACACTACACACTACACCCTATACACTATACACTATACACTACACACTATACACTGCACACTACACCCTATACACTACACCCTATACACTACACACTACACTACACACTACACCCTATACACTATACACTGCACACTACACCCTATACACTACACCCTATACACTACACACTACACTACACCCTATACACTATACACAACACACTACACACTATACACTACACACTACACCCTATACACTACACACTACTCACTACATTGACAACCTACAGTTAACATTGTTATTGTTATTTTTGTCTTACTCTTTAATTCCACTGAGAATATTTGTCTTTGTCTGTTTTCAATCCAACACGAGCTTGTTCCTTTCAGATTCTAGTGATCGGACTGAAGCCTTCTCTCAAAGTGTGGATGACATTTCCCTATGGCAAGGTACCTCTTCTCTCATCTAGGTCTTTCTCCCTCTCCCTCACAACCCTCCCCCTCTCTCATTATCCTTCTCTGACCTCTCTTCTCCCTCACAACCCTCCCCCTCTCTCATTATCCTTCTCTGACCTCTCTTCTCCCTCAACCCTCCCTCTAGTTATCCTTCTCTGACCTCTCTTCTCCCTCACAACCCTCCCCCTCTCTCGTTATCCTTCTGACCTCTCTTCTCCCTCACAACCCTCCCCCTCTCTCGTTATCCTTCTCTGACCTCCTCCCTCACAATCCTTCCTCTCTCTCGTTATATCCTTCTCTGATCTCTCTTCTCCCTCAACCCTTCCTCTCTCTAGTTATCCTTCTCTGACCTCTCTTCTCCCTCAACCCTCCCTCTCTCTCGTTATCCTTCTCTGACCTCTCTTCTCCCTCACAATCCTTCCTCTCTCTCTCGTTATCCTTCTCTGACCTCTCTTCTCCCTTAACCCTTCCTCTCTCTCGTTATCCTTCTCTGACCTCTCTTCTCCCTCAACCCTTCCTCTCTCTAGTTATCCTTCTCTGACCTCTCTTCTCCCTCAACCCTTCCTCTCTCTAGTTATCCTTCTCTGACCTCTCTTACCCCTCAACCCTTCCTCTCTCTAGTTATCCTTCTCTGACCTCTCTTCTCCCTCAACCCTTCCTCTCTCTAGTTATCCTTCTCTGACCTCTCTTACCCCTCAACCCTTCCTCTCTCTAGTTATCCTTCTCTGACCTCTCTTCCCCCTCAACCCTTCCTCTCTCTAGTTATCCTTCTCTGACCTCTCTTCTCCCTCAACCCTTCCTCTCTCTAGTTATCCTTCTCTGACCTCCCTCAACCCTTCCTCTCTCTAGTTATCCTTCTCTGACCTCTCTTCTCCCTCAACCCTTCCTCTCTCTAGTTATCCTTCTCTGACCTCTCTTCCCCCTCAACCCTTCCTCTCTCTAGTTATCCTTCTCTGACCTCTCTTCTCCCTCAACCCTTCCTCTCTCTAGTTATCCTTCTCTGACCTCTCTTCTCCCTCTCCCGCTCTCCTTCCCACCCTCTCTGTGACCTCTTCCCTGTTGCTTGCTCTAATGGGCTCTTGCCTCACTGTAGAACGGCGCTAAAGACCCATAATGTTATTATAAACTCATCTCTAAGCCTTTATTGAATGTCACAATCATAACATGTCTAGTTACTGCTAGGAACAGAACAGGAGATTGGAGGGAGGGGGGGGAGGGGGCACAATAGATGCTGCATGGCTAGGAACAGAACAGGAGATTGGAGGCTGGGGGGGAGGCACAATAGATGCTGCCTGGCTAGGAACAGAACAGGAGATTGGAGGCTGGGGGGGAGGCACAATAGATGCTGCCTGGCTAGGAACAGAACAGGAGAAAGGCCCTGTAATTTCTATTCATTGTATAAAGATTCAGCTATTTGCTGAACTGATTAAAGTACATCAGTCTTCATCATACACTGTGGTAGTGCCTGTAATAAGGTTTTGTTCACAGACAGCAGGCAGAGAGAATATAAAGGCTGGAGGACATTGTTGGAGAACCCTTTTGTTCCAATAAACCCCGGGCATTTGTTTTGGTTCTTCGTATGAGGGTTATTCACCTCATCCTCCACCAGTCTGTAGCACCCACCTCGCTGATACACACTACACCCTGGCAACCGTTTTATACACCACAATACTCACCGTGGATTGGCTGTCGTATTGGAACGGCTAGAAATGGCACCCTGGTCTAAAGTAGTGCGCTATATAGGGAATAGGGTGTCATTTGCCCTGGTCTAAAGTAGTGCACTATATAGGGAATAGGGTGCCATTTGGGACACTGATGAATAAGACCTGTCTATTGTTGTTGATGTTGCAGACGGACCCGACCAGTGTTCCCCAGCTGGCCTGGCAGTTTGTCCCCGTTCAGAAGGTGGTCAACCCCGTCCTGGCATTCTGCAGAGGAGACACCGTACACTTCCTGCTGGTAACACCTCACTTCCTGTTTACTTCCTGGTTACCATTATTCCTTGTTTAGTAAACAATAACAATATATTTTTTTGTTGTTGTTGTAAACTTACTGTCCTGTTGACTGACTGGCTGTTTGTGTCCAGGTGAAGAAGGATGAGACCGGAACCATCCATGTCATCAAGCAAAGACAACTGCAGCTGAACTGTGACATCATCAGTCTGAATGTAAGTTCCGCATGATGTCACTTCGGGATCTGTCTTTCTTTACAGGCCTCTCTTCTTTTTTTTAACCCTCTGCCCTTCTCCGTTCCTTCCTCTTATCCTTACTGAATGGGCGTGTTTGACGTCGCAGCTGATTTGAAATGTTTAGTCAAGACTGACTGATCTACAAAGAACTTTGCATTATAAATAACTACTCATTATTATTTGTCAGACAGTCACAATTTACTCATGATACGTCACAGTTTTGAACACAGCCAAGGTCTCTCTCTGTCGCCATTGTTCTGTCGCGCTTTCTGGTTCTGGCTCTGCCTCTTTGTTATTATCCCCCTCCTTCACCCCCTGCCTCTCTGTTATTATCCCTCTCCTTCACCCCCTGCCTCTCTGTTATTATCCCTCTCCTTCACCCCCTGCCTCTCTGTTATTATCCCTCTCCTTCACCCCCTGCCTCTCTGTTATTATCCCTCTCCTTCACCCCCTGCCTCTCTGTTATTATCCCTCTCCTTCACCCCCTGCCTCTCTGTTATTATCCCTCTCCTTCACCCCCTGCCTCTCTGTTATTATCCCTCTCCTTCACCCCCTGCCTCTCTGTTATTATCCCTCTCCTTCACCCGATGCCTCTCTGTTATTATCCCTCTCCTTCACCCCCTGCCTCTCTATTATCCCTCTCCTTCACCCCCTGCCTCTCTATTATCCCTCTCCTTCACCCCCTGCCTCTCTGTTATTAGCCCTCTCCTTCACCCTTTCCTCTGTTATTATCCCCTCCTTCACCCCCTGCCTCTCTGTTATTATCCCCCTCCTTCACCCCCTGCCTCTCTGTTATTATCCCTCTCCTTCACCCCCTGCCTTCCTGTTATTATCCATCTCCTTCACCCCCTGCCTTCCTGTTATTATCCCTCTCCTTCACCCCCTGCCTCTGTTATTATCCCTCTCCTTCACCCCCTGCCTTCCTGTTATTATCCATCTCCTTCACCCCCTGCCTCTCTGTTATTATCCCCCTCCTTCCCCCCTGCCTCCCTTTGTCTCTCTCTGTGTCTCTCTTGCTCTTTCACACCCACTCACCTATTGTGTTCCCCCTCCCCCTCCACAGTGGATCAACAGTCGTACCCTGGTGGTGATGGACAGTGGGGAGAAGCTGCGTGTGGTGGACCGACCCAGCCAGGAGGAGCTGGAGAGCTTGGACGTGGCTGAGGTGCAGCTGGTCTACAACAGCAGCCATTTTAAATCGCTGGCAACGGGGGGAAACGTCAGCCAGGCACTGGTGAGGGTCAGGGGTGAGGGGTCAGGGTCAGATGTCAGAGGTGACTGTAGAGAAGTTGCGGTGGGTAGGATAGATAGTGAGGGTTGAGAAGTAATGGTAGGGGTGAAAGGGCATGGAGAAGGGGTCATAGGTCAGTAGCTGTAGAGGGGAAGGCATCACCTGGCACTGGCAAAGGTCACAGGTGAGGGGTTAGAGGTCAGTGGTAGTAGAGGGTGTCAGGTAAGTTTTATGGGTCAAAGGTTAAGGGTTATGGAGCAGGGTCAGACAGTACAGGACTAGGCTGGCTAGTGGGAAAAGGTTGCACAAGATAATTTATCCCCCTGAAGAATCAGTCTCCGCTACCTTAACTACTAAACACCAAAATGTTGAAACCAGCTGGGAAGGTTACAAACCACTACCTGGAATGAAACCTTTTAATCACCAGTCTACCTGTTGTAGAGCAGCTGGCTCTGTCCAATCACACAGGACCAACGTCCTCGTCACTGGATCAGAAGCAGCCAGAGAGGAGAGCGTCTCTTCAGGGGGACTGAAGCTGTTCAATCAAGGAGCAGGGGGGTCACCAGTGATTCCCTCCCACCTGTCTCCCATACCTCTACATGGAGTTATTCAGAGTCAACATAACCATGATGTTTTGGATCTTCCTGAAATAATCATTGAATCCGTACGAAGGTCTTGTTCAGGATTCTTGGCATATATTTGCCACATTTGTATCTAAAAGTATTATTGAGAAATAGCAGTCATGGTTGATTTTCACTCTGAATAACAGTGTCCTGGCCTTTGACCTCTGCTCTCCAGACTAACAGTGTTGTGTTTTAGGCCCTAGTAGGAGAGAAGGCCTGCTACCAGTCTGTCTGCAGCTACGCAGGACAGATGGTGTTACTGGGGACCAAGGTAGGTGTGTGTGTGGTGTCTGTCTCTGTGTCTCTGTCTGTGTCTCTGTCTGTGTCTCTGTGTGTGTGTGTGTGTGTGTGTGTGTGTGTGTGTGTGTGTGTGTGTGTGTGTGTGTGTGTGTGTGTGTGTGTGTGTGTGTGTACAGTTGAAGTAGAAACACAAGCGTTGTCTAATTGAGTCCTTCTCTCTTCCAGTCAGCCCACATCCTGACTCTGAGGAACTGGAGGGAGGTAAGTTTGTCTCTGACTTGCCACCATACCAGTCTAAAACTAAAGGTTATCTATTATATCATTCTACCTATGTGTCTCTGAGAGGGATTTAATGGACCTGTGTCTCTGAGAGGGATTTAATGGACCTGTGTGTCTCTGAGGGGGATTTAATGGACCTGTCTCTCTGAGGGGGATTTAATGGATCTATGTCTCTGAGGGGGATTTAATGGACCTGTCTCTCTGAGGGATTTCATGGATCTGTGTCTCTGAGGGGGATTTAATGGACCTGTGTGTGTCTGAGGGGGATTTAATGGACCTGTGTCTCTGAGGGGGATTTAATGGACCTGTGTCTCTGAGGGGGATTTAATGGACCTGTGTCTCTGAGGGGGATTTAAT